>NC_141382.1:12545091-12603321 GCF_017979445.1 Akebia trifoliata | reverse complement strand
ATTTAGTTTGCATTTATTAAAATGTTTAGAATTCTTCCTAATTTTATTTAATTATGTTTTGTTGAAACATGTTGGGAGTCTCTAAGCAAATCAACTGCATTAGCAACATGGCACAAGCCATTGGCAGCACAGATTTTAAGAGTAGAAACCTTTCCTCAGTCACAGTTGCAACATCTAAAGCAGATAGCAGTTTTGATATCACAGTTCGAAAGGGCCATGGCTTAACTCTTCTCAGGCCAAGGCATTAGTCCGTGACAGAACTGATCAGAAATATTAAAATGCGGGCCATGACTTAACTCTTCTCAAGCCAAGGCATTAGTCCGTTACAGAACTGATCAGAAATATAAAAATGCGGGCCATGGCATGATATTCTACCAGGCCTCGGCCCAAAATCGTACTCAAATAGAAAAGGGTGATACTTGCCCTAATATTTCTAATGTTACAAAATTTCACAACCTACATTCTCTTTGTGCCTCAACGACAGAAAAGTCTTCATCTCTCTCCATCTTATCCAGCAGTACTCCTACGTTTCCCTTTCAATATCCAAAGGTGGCAAAAGAGAGATCAAATCCGTGAGTACGATTTTACCAAATTTCAACGGATATTCCGAGTACTATCTTTGTCGATTTGACCAAATCAATTGGGGCATCATCAGGTTTTGTCTGTAAATCTTACATTCAATTAACCTATGTTGCGTATTGTGAATAAATATTTGATTATTAGGATTGAAAAATTCGAGTTTTGATTACACTTGTGGTTGTTTGAGAGTGTTTGATGGATTTAATTAGTGATTGATGTTGAGTGATTGGTGGAGTGATTGATGTTGGAATGGGTGTGTGGATTGTTTGATTGGTGGAGTACTATATGCCGCAATATGTACGATCTTTTGTGACAGTAGCTGGTATTACTAAATTTTGGGGAGATCATTAAATTTTTGTGCACACCAGGTGTTTGTGAAAAGTTCAATGACAATGAGAGAGGTTGGGAAGGTTAAGTTGTTGAAAATTTTGGGGGGCTGTTGGATATACATGGTACTTGCTGGATATAATTGAGTGCAGTTGTGATACTTGTCATTTCGGCCGTTGGTGATTGGGTTACAATTACTTGTTGTTGAAGTCGTGATTTTTGGCCACCGGTTGTGAAAAGTAACAGAACACGAACTTCACTATTTCATCACTACCACCAGGATTGAATGATAATAACAATGAAGATGGCGCGGATGATGCTGATGACTCCTGACCGCCAATAAACATTTCAGAGAAGTTCTTTTACTTACCTTTGATTCTAATTAATTACATTGGGGACAATGCAATATCTAAGTTTGGGGGTGGGAGTAGTATTTTTCTGAAAATTTTTCTTTGATTTTTGTGTTTGCTTTCATGTGTTTAAGTTTAGGTTTTGGTGTGTTTAAGTTAGTATTTTAAAAAAAAAATTATGTTTTATGATGATTTTTGCCTGATAATCTGCAGTCAATGATAATGATTTTGATTGAGTATAGACATGGTTCTTGAAAAATGATGGAGGTTGAACTTATCTATGTGCTTAACTCTGATGAAATTCATCCTTGTTTTGAACTCTTTTACATTGAGCTTATAATCTTGATGCGCTTGATTGTTTGATACACTTGGAGAATGTTTATGCCTTTGAGTGTGATCCATGATTTCAATGAACTCTAGAACTTATTTGATTGTTACTCGAGGCAAAATCCTAGGTTGCACTTGATTAGGGACATAATTTAGGCCATTCTTGGATCGATTGAGCCTTTTAAGCTTACCTATGTTGATTTTATCACTAGTCTTCCCCATTGAGCCTTGTTTCTCATGTTCTTTGGCACCCACAATTTTAACCAAGCCTTTTTGTCTAATTTTTCCAAAATTTGACCCATCACCTCTTAGGCATATTGATTGTTACTAGATAATTTTGAGCTATGCAAACATGGGTTGAAGGTGAAGTTTTATGAATGTAGAATGTAAAGTTTCGAGAATATTCAATTGAGAGTTCGGAAGTACTTATGTTGAAAGAAAAGAAAAATAAAAAAAAATCTTATTACTACATCCCTTCTTGTAAAAGAATGCATTGAATCAAATAAGTTTGGGGGTGCAGTGGGCTATTAAAAAAAAGTATGAAAAGAAAAATGGAAAAAAAAAAGTGGTGAATAAAAAGTTGTCAAGGGAATGAATTGAAACAAGATTGAGAATGCGGAGTGACTTGATGTTGAAATGTAAGTTTGCGCTCTGTGAGAATCCTAAGAGATTGATGTGTTTAAGGGGTGATCTAGCCACAAATTTCCTTTTATCCTACCTTTAACCCAGCCACACATTACAAGCTGAATAAAAGTCCTATTGATTTTTGATTGAGTGACAACCTACATTAGTGGAGAATAGCATGAAAAGTAAGCCTATGGAGTTCATCAATTTCAATATCTAGAGATCACTTGTATTTATTCTTGATTGCATAAACTGATTTGAGTTGAAAACTGATTAAGTGATAAGGGATTGTTTGCATATATGTGGAGGGTTCAAGGTGAGGTTGAATGACATTTGGGTTGAAAATCTAGACTGTTTTAATTTCTAAAGTTTTTTGAGAATTATGAAATTTGCGTAATCTTTGAGGCAAGTGTGAAGAATCAAGCTAGTATCATTACTTTTGTTTTATTCGTGTTTTAGATTTCTTTCTATTAGTTAGGTTTTTCTTTATTTTTGTTTTGCTTGAAGACTAGCAAAATGTTAAGTTTGGGGGTATTTGATGAGTAGGTTTTATACCTACGAATTAATCACTTTTAAATATAATATTTTGTTAATTTTAGAGTCTTTTAGTTGTTTTTTGTTAAGTTTAGTTTGTTTTATACTTTTTATGTGATTCTATGTTTTTATTTGATTTTTATGTTTATTTTGCAGTTTAAGAACAATATGGAACATTAGGATATTTGACAACTTTTAAGAGAAATTCTGACTCCAAATTGGTTCACTCTCGGAAGAAGGAAGCTAAGTATACAAGCTAAAAAGTCTTCAAACCGCAGCTTGATAGAAAATAAGGCCGCGGCGGGAATTCAAGAATGGCATAACAGAAATATAAAAATACAAGTCGCGGCATGATATGTTTTGAGGCCATGGCCTGCTTACGTTTCCAGCTTTACACGTTAATTTGTGGTGATCAAATTAGAGACGGATTTTGAGACTCTTAAACCCTAATGACTCCATACTTATAAATAGGAACGATTAAACCTTAATCTGGAGACAGAAGTTTTAGGGTTTTTCTTGGAGGCAGAAGATTGAGAAGGAGGACGGGAATTGGAGATCGACTCTTGAATTTTATCTTCTTTAACTTTAACTCTTCTCTTAATTTTGTAATCTAAGAATGGTTAAATACTTTTGTGATTTTATTTTCTTTTCAATGAAGAACTAATTTCTATTCTAGGGTTATAATGGAACCTATTCATGATATTTGATTAGTTTTCTTTCTTTCATCTATGATCCCACATGTGATTGTTTATTCTATCCAATGTTTAATGCGATTTGATTAACTGATCATTGATTGAATTGATTTGGTAAACCTTAATAATATCGGCAGAGTTATTTTGTGTTCATGACCTAGATAGATTAACATATGCTAATTTGAGATAGGAATATAGTCAGGTTGCATGTGCATTCCTTATGAGAACTTATTCTTAATGAATTCTTCTTGATTTGATTCTCATAGGCATATAGGGAGTTAGTCTAGAATGGTATTTTTACATGACCATCGGAAGAGGCTTGTAGAGAATTTAGTGTTCTTAGATGATAATCATAGTGGATTAATTTATCATAGAGGGAAGGAGAATTTAATTAAGTGGATTGTTTGGGGGAAATTATAAACCTAGATTTCATCACTCATTGATTTTAAACTTCAAATTTATTATCTGCATTATTTTCTTGTTTAGTTTTAAATCCTATTTTTTACTTTGGTTTGGATAAAATTAGATTGAGATAAATTGATAATTAGCAATAGATTGATATTTAGTCTCCGTGGGAACGACACTTTCTTATCACTTTATTACTTGTTTCGATATGTATACTTGCGTGTGTAAATTTAGACAACAATTTGCTATAAAGCATATTCCCCACTCCTCTTCATTTTTAGTTTCACTTTCCTTTTCCCTACTTCTCTTCATTTTTAGGTTCACCTTCCTTCTCAACTACATTTTCTTCTTTCAATTTTACACGACAATTATTCCTTCTGTGCCCAAGTTTATCACATCGGTAATACCTGTCACCTTTTCGATTTCCATCAGTTTTGCCAGATGATTCTCCATCATTATGCTTGAAAGAAGCATCATTAGAATTTCCATTATTTTTGGAACTCTACCTTTATCTTTGCCATTATATTAATTCTTTTTGTTGCTTGAAAATAGAGCATTTCCATCATTCATCATAATTGAACATCCAACCATTTAACGAGCCAATGACTCCTATGAAGTAAGAAGGTTCTTGAGCTCCACCAAGGATGGTTGTACAACCCACCATTGAATAGATGTAGTAAGAAATATATTCCCTTTTTAACCCAAGAATTACGTGGCATTTCATTCGTGCCTTCTAGATAGGTTCTTCCGGATCAAGAATGAAAACTTTTTAACAAAGATTTTTAATCTTTAAAAAGAATTGTGATATATGAAGCTCACCTTAGCTAGTGTTAGTCAATTCATTTTCTAACAATTGCAATCGAGCTACGTCCTTCTTGTTGAATAACCTATCAAGAATAGACCAAATCTCACGGGCGGATTTGCAACCCATGATGCAATTAAATAAGCCATGAGAAATAGAACTCTTCAAAATTGACTCTGACTTTGCATTAGTATTTCGTCATTTCTTCAAATTATCAGTATTTTCTAGTGTATCTTGAGGAGCCACCATATTGTCCCTACTAACAACCTCCCATAAGTCTTCACCAAGAAGATATGATTCCATACATGATCTCCATATCTTATAGTTGGATTGAGTAAGCAACTCAATACCAAAGCCATTGAAATTTCCACCTATATCCATCTTCAAAAGCAATTGATCTTCTTCACCAAGAGAGTCAAGATGATATCAACACCACCTTGTGGCTCTGATACCATGTGGAAAAAGACATAATCCAAATATCCGGAACTTTACTTCTCTAATAGTGTAGAAACACACCAGCCCAAGACTCACAACCAAGAGGAAGAAGAAGAACAATTAAAAGGATGAAAAGAGAGTTACTAAGTTAATTAAAAAGAAACTATACAAGTTGGAAATGAGACCTTCACTTATACAAGATATGAAATTTGGAGCATTGATGGTATCTTACTTTTTCTCTTCTCAAGGGTTATTTCAAGGACTTGGTTGTGAATGAGACTTCCTACATGTATATACAGGTGGTGGAGGAAGTTCCTAACATGTTAGAATGTTTGTTTAAGAAATTTCAAGAGGGTTTCTAGCAGGTTCAAGATGGAAAACGAAAATGCATTGGTACTTAAGGTTAGTTGCATGGGAAAATGGAGATAATTGATGGTAATGGGGTTCATTAATAAAGGTGGAGATTCTAGAAGAGTACATGGGAAAAGTTGATGAGGTAGAGAAGAGAGAAAAAATGATAAGTGTCAACCACACATATGAAGTGGGGCTCATACAAAATTACATAAATACCCTCACTACAACCCTTAAAATAAAATAAGACTTTTAGAAAATTAACTTTAAAATTTAACATTCACCATTTTCAGGTTCTAAAGTTTTTTCTTGTACTACATGATCAATGGCCTGATTTTGCATGACAGAAGTTTTATCATTCTGTGAAATGCCTTTCCAAACTTGCTCCACAACAGGTTGCTTGCCTCTATTACTAATTTTTGACATTGAATATGCCATGGTCAAATGTCATGCAATGCTTGCATGATTTTGGCTTCCATTCATAACGGATAGTTTGATGAACAACTATACCATTATTTCTATTAAGCCTTAGTACTTCAGGAAACTCACAATCTGGCTCAATCTCCATGCAAATTCTTACATAGGCAAGTCTAGTCTTCTTCGTTTTGTGACCCCCAGAATTATAAGGAAAGCTTTGGTCATCGAATCCACACAGGAATGGATCTTAAGAGTTATCTGGAATGACTCAAATCGAGATTCCATTTTCATAAGATCAAAGGTCTACCTCCTATCATCCCATGATAATTGAGTTTAAAATTGACTCGTAGTCCTTCGAGTTTTTAAACTTAAACAATGAAAAATCATCTTCCAATGAGATGATATCAACATCCCATTTAAGCTTCCATAATAGATTAACAACATTCTTTATGCCCATAAACATGGCCTTTTACTCCAAACATATTCCCACCATGCTACTTCTTTCTCAATCACTTCATCAGGGATAGTAATCAAATTTTTCCTTTTAACTATTGGATTGGCCTCTAGATTCCTACTCACAGAGGTATAACCCATTTGAACATGTTTTTCCAGAGTGTCCACCCGAAGAGGTAGCTACTCCCACAAAAGGAATGGTGCTAAAAAGGGAATGGAATGGGTTTACGCACATGAAATTGCAAGAAAATATTTTTTCAATCAATAGATTGAACGATCTTCTTCTTGGTTTCCTTTGGATAGCCTCCTTTCCAATACTTTCTCTCTCTACAAAAAAGCACTAAAGCTTCTCTAAGCATTAAATTGTAGTGACTCAGACTCATGCGAGTCAATTCTAATAGTTGATTGAGGGATAATTTAAACATATTTGGTGAATATTTGACATACAAATTTGTTGTCAAATTGATGACTTACCTCTTGACTTCAGTCTTTGAAAAAAGACTAACGAAAATGACCTAAATATCTGTCTTCATTCTCTAGCCAAAAATACTGGATTTTTTCTCCCAAAAAATATGCCCTATTGAAACTCTTCAATCTATGGTGTGTATTCATTTTTAACATAAAATTGGTATTTTCATTAATCCATTATCTTCAAAAAAATTTCAAAAAACCCTTGAGCTTTTATAAAAAGATTCAATGTCTTCTACTTACCAAAATGTCCTATTTTCTCTTGAAGTTTGAAGGTTTGTGGAGATAAAATCTTGAAATTAAATATTATGGCATTATGTCATTTTCTATCATTTTCTTGTAGAAGGCCACAGTCAAGGTAAAGTCTAAATCATCAAAGTTATTAACCCAAAGGTGCCAGCTTGCTAAGTTGGTTGAGATTAAAATATTTTATGTATACACTATATAGTATAGAGATGTCATGTAACCCTCAAAAGTACGCACCTTATTAAAATGAAAAATTCTAGAGTGACCTCATTTCGCAATCTGCTGACGTGGAGGTGTGTATGAACCATAGATGCTTCTTATGAAGATATGAGTGAAAAACATCTACGGTTTCTTGCGCACCTCCAAGTCAGAAAAGTGTGAAATGAGGTCAATTCAATACTACTTGATTTGTTTGAACTAATTAATTTGCTAATTTAAATCGAAAACATGGTAGTTAGATTAAAAACTCAATCAAGTTCTACGTTATATTTAATGTTTAGTTACAATCTCAGATCCCTTAAGATTTGTTAAGATCTCATTGATCTCAAGATCCCTCTGATTTGGCGTACATCCATCTAGATTTGGCATTTGTCATAATTTCCTATGCATATTCTACATTTTGTAAATAGACACTAGTATAAAAAAGACTTTAAACATTGATTTTTAAGTGATGTATAAAGTTTTAGACATCGGTTAAAATTGATGCCTAAAGTGACCTAAATCGATGTCTAAACTTGACTATAGACATTTGTTTTTCAAAAAATCGATGTCTTTTATTCACTTTAGACATCAGTAAAAAATCGACGTCTGAAGTTGAATTTTGTGTGTGTGCTTTTATGCCTTGATCCCTGGCAATCAGTTAATAATAAAATCTATGAACTCCCCCACCACTATATCATAAAGGGTAGAAGGGGACTATGGTATTACAACAAAAACGACAGCTTTAAGCCGTCATTTTAAGTGACGATTTCCAACAGTCGCTAAATCAGTGTTTTTATGCCTCAGACATGACTCGATTCAGCTTTCTTTGACTCACTCAATTTCATTCGTCTCTCTCTCTCACTCACTCATTCACACTCTCTCACTCGACTCTGTCTCTCCCCTCTCTCTCTCGAATCTGTCTCTTTCTCTCTCGAATTTGTTTCTCTCTTACTTGACTTTATCTCTCTTCTCTCTTTCACTCGACTCTATCTCAACTTTCTTTCTCATAATCGATTAGAGTTTTTTTTTTTCATTTTGGAAAGTATATTTATTAGAGTTTTATCGAAAGATCTTTGCTCAATCTCTTACTCACAAAATTTGTGATTTTGAATTTATGGTTAGGCACAATCAAAATTCGATTTGCAAGTTTTAGGGCAGAATTGATCAGAGTTTAATCGAAAGTTTTAGGACTTTGTTCGATCTCCTTTCCTTTCATCATTTTAACCGATCTGTAGGATTTTAAAAGAGTTTCTGCTAGGTTTGTGATCAAATCTTCAGGTGTGTTAAAGTTTTTGATCGAATCTCAGATTTTCCTTAATTAATTTAGGGTTTCAAAGGTTTTTTTCATGGTTAAGGTAACCTGTAGGGTTTTGCTTGATCCCCCATTCCCTAATCATTTTAAATTACATTCTATCTCAGAGAAAATCCATATACAATCGCATTTCAGCAACTAAGTTTTGATCTCTCTCGGATTTGACGTGACTTTTTTGCTAAGTTTTTTTATCTAATCTTAAGGTATATTATAGCTTTTGATCGAAACTCAGATTTTTCTCAATTATTTTAAGGTTTTAGATTCTAATTTTAATGCTATTTGTCAAAATGCCATTGTATACACCAATAGAGGAGAAAGCAGTTGATGATGAAGCCTTGATTTATGCTAATAAGCAGGTTCTTACCTAGAATTTCCCTCCATGAATTTGTTTATTTTATTTTTTTGTATTTTTCAAGACTACAGTACACACTTCATTTCTTTTAGTAGGCAAAAAATGCATTTAAAATACTCTTGGAAGCAGGTTCTTATCTTTCTTTATTTTTGTCTTCGTTACCTGCAAAGCCGAATTGATATTGCATTTTTATTCTCGCTTGTAGTTTCAATTATTCCTTTTGATATGTAAAGTTGAATATGCATGTCGGGTAAAATCTTCAATACGTGCATTGTTCATGATGTTCTGTTACCTCTTCTTAGTATACCTCCTGAAGCCAAGGTTTTTAATTTCATCTCTAAGTATTGGCATGGATAAAAAGCTGAGACTGCTCCTGACTGAGTCAGCCCCAAAAACTTAAATGTTTCGGGATCTATGTCTTGTTAGGTCTTAGCTGAGACATTCTAGGACATTATGAAACTTTAAACCATGATTATGAGCACATCATATTATTGGCATGCTTTGGAGTATTGTTGAGAAATTTATGTATGGTGGTTGGATGAAACTTAATGATATTCGTTCAATAGATCAACATCATTCCTTTTTGCATGACAATCCCCTGTGATTCTTTGGTTTGTTTTTTGATCTATTATATATGGTTATTAAATTGTTTAATTCTTGCATAGGTTCTCAACTTGGTTCCCAAGGAACTAGATGGTGAACCTTTTGAAGATGCTCTTGCACGTGTTTGCCATTACGTTGGGGGTGGATAGTGACAGTGATTTGGAAGTTGTTGTTGATTCGATTATTGTTAATCTGCAACCATTGTACTTTATCGATCACAAGAATGTTTGGTACTCTTTGTGCTTTCAAGTTGTTTGACGTTAGTTGTCTGTTTCGCCACCAAGCTATTTAGTTTGGTTATAATGTTGATCCATATTAAACCATGATTCTTTGTTTTCTTGGTCTCTTCTGGGTGTCAAATATGATCGAGGATCCAAGCACAAAGCATGTAGTTTCTTGGAGCAGAGGGGACAATACCTTTGTTGTATGGGATCTCCACACATTCTCCATGAATCTTCTTTGATACCTTCAAGCACAACAACTTCTCCAGTTTTATTAGACAGCTCAACACCTATGTAAGTATCTTATTTCAATCCCACTCTTTAATGCAGTTTTTAATAGATTGGTTTGTTTCCTCTCTCTCTCTCTCTCTCTCTAGGCTTTTTGAGTTTTTCATGAATGTGGGTGGTTATGAGAGAATTTTGTTTAACAATCATGTGTGAGTTCTTTAGAAAATGCTTATGTTTATGAAGCTATTAGCCTTTTTTTTAGAACTTCACTTACTTTATAAAGGTTTCTGGTAGGCTAGTTTGTTTCATATATGTTTTCTTACAACTCTTTCTTGCTTTTTTGACAAATTATATTGTTTATGTTAATTCTACTTTTATAGTATTCTCCTTACATTGGATAAAGAAGGAGGATTGCCATTGATGTAAACATCCTCAACCACCTAACATAAATGCCGATTAGACTTTTCATAGACAAAGTGGAATGAAATAACATGATTCATTTAGTTGATTTAAAGATAAATTTTGATGATGATGGCACTCTTTTCAGCTTCAATGAAAAGTCTAATCTGGATTTATGTTAGGTGGTTGAGGATGTCTGATGAATATGACGATTCTTTCCTTCAATTATCACCTTACATTGCTGTTATAACAAATGTGGAATGGGAGCATGATGATTTCTTTCAAGATGAGGTTTGATGGTTCATGAGCACTTCATGTTGTTAGACCAAAATTTACATTGTAGGACTGTTCACCCTTTATTTAGACTAATTCACTATTTTCTATTTAATAAGGAGGCAGTCAAAAATTTAATCTCCATGTTTTTGTACTTATATTTTTGTTTTTATTTATCTTGAGTAAAATGTCTGCTTATCGGGGGAGGGGGGAAGAATTTGATTCTACATTGCACAAATGACGAGAGATCATACTTTAAACTTCATGTTGATTGATGATACTTGGAATAACTCAGCTGCAATTTCAAGCGTTTGAAGGTAATACTTTAAACTACCATTTGGTTAGGTAATTTGAAGGTTGATGCAACTGTTACAAGTTTGCCCTTGGCCATACTTGTACGTTGCATGCCATTTGTTTTATATTTATTTATGATGCATGTTTTCTTCTTTTTTTCATAATGAAGGTCTCAAGGATTCAGGCAAATGTTTTGGAGAATTAAAGAGTACTTTACCAATATAGACATGCCTACTGATATTTTAATATTTAAGCAGAAATAGTGTATTTCAAATTTTATTATTTCCATCAATAACTCTTCACTTATATGAAAACTAAGTGGTAGCAATCCTATCAAAACATTTGGAACATAGAAATATAACACACATCTAATAAATTAGAAGTAGTCACGTTTGTACTAAACCATAATTTAATAACAAAGTATTGGCATATTTGAAGCATTTGATGAGGTAATACAACAACAAACAATATATTATTGATGTATTTGTTAGGGAGAACAACTTATTTCAACATAATAGCACTACATGAAAATTGGAAAATTCGGCAGAAAAAATAGATGGGCCAAGGCCCACGAATTTTAAAAACTGAATTTTGACGGTCTTGGACCATCGAAATTCTTGATGTTCCCAGATTTGACGGCTAAGAGCTGTCGAATTTCTCTCATCTTTCATTAATTTGACAGTTTCGGCCCGTTGAAAAAAAAAATTGACAATGAAAAATTGACGCTAGTTTGACCTCTTGGTCCGTCAAATTTGGGCTTTTTTCACATTGTGTAGAAAGTGTAATTCCAGTTTCTGTTCTCTTATTATCATCATAACTTTTCTATTTTGTTGGTAGACATCATAGAAGCTTCAATTATCTTCTTTATTGTCCCATTACACAGATGTGATACAATATAAGTCAATCATAGAAACATGTGTATTTTTTTTGCACAGATGATTGTAACGAAAAGGGGAGGACAGGTAATCTACACTACACACTTGGGTCAACATTCAAGTAAGCTTATTGAATATTTTGAGGGAAGCCCACATGTTTTACATGAAAAATCTATGGCTATCATATCATACATAATAGTAAACAAGTAAACTTGTAATGATATTGATACTACAAATGCTCTCTATGTTTCTCAATTCTTCTATTCATCCAATCAACCACATTAGAAGAGATCCAGTTCAGTGGAGACCTCATCAATATGAGATTCAAGAGCCATTTGGATACCCCGAAGAACTTCCCACAGCTTCACTAAGCAGGATGTACCCATAGTGCTATTTTCAAGGAGTTGCATTACTTCTTATTTATATCACAATGAAGCCTACAAGCTTTAAGGTGTGGAAATGCATATTTTTATTATTTAACTTTCTTTTCTAAGATAATGATTCTGATATGGGACAGCTCCTAGACTGATTGAGTTTGAACCAGAACTGATGAAGGAAATACTGTCTAACAAGTTTGGCCACTTTCAAAAGCCCCCATTAAATCCTCTTATTGATCCTTTTACCCTTCTTGTAAGCGTTCATTTCTTGGTTAAACCGTTCCTTGTCTTTCCGCCTGTCCTCAGTGTATGGCTTCAAAAACAAGAAATTTATTAAAAATCAAAGGATGTTGTCAATCATGCTTCACTGTTATAACAAGGGAGGGCGACCCGTATTTTGAACGGGGCCAACAATTGGGTGCATGTAACATATTTGGTCGAAACCAACCTCACTTGATTACCTATAACCATCATCTCGTTAGGTCAACTTTTGGGTATTTAGGAGATGACTTTAAATGAAAACCATCTAGTTTCTTGACTCTCACAAACTAAAATTTGCCAACTAGAGATTGTTTCCAAGGTTAACAAATAGGATTTTTTTTAATCTTCTCAGTATGTTATAGCAATAAAGGGGAAATAGAAAAGGAGAAAAGCTCAAAGTAGGTTACCATTCGATTGCTCTCAGACAAACATTTCCATTTATCTATCACCATTTGACAAACGTTCCTACCCAAACTTTCTCCGTGCATCTTCTTTAACCGATCACACTCCTTGCCGAGGAAGATCTGATACGCACTTCTCATTCCCAAGGGTCCTTCTTCTTCACCTCTTTTAGTGATGGTCCTATACTTGGTTCAAGTTTGGCCTTGGCTTTTGAGGTTGATCTCACAATTGGTTGTTGTGTAGTAGATCCTACACTAACTCGCATACCCATTGGTTCAGATTTAGAATCCTCCAAGCCCACACCATCCATTAGAGTAGGGATGACAGCAAACTGCTTTCCAACAGAGTCTTTGAGGTGATAAAGTGAACCGTTGAGCTTCTCCGAGCCGACCATGACTGTTACAAGATAATCAATGTCAAATTCGGTTTCAATTATACCTACAACAGTGTTCCCTACTTGTGTCCACCGTATCATTTACCTTCTTATAAAGTGTTTTAGTGCTTTCAAAATGTGATATTTGGTGAGGAAAGAAAAGAAGTCTCAATTGCAATTACAAATGACAAACAGTAAACTGATTTTTTTTTTCTTTCTTTCTTGATTTCCAATAGTTCTAATTGAAATGGGTTCGGAGTATCAAAGAATCAGGATCTTTAATTAAGAGAGATTCTATTACCACACAATCTTTTACTAATACCACCCCAATTCATATGTAAATCACCAAAGATTAGCACACATGTTGGGGGTGTCATTAGTAAAAGTTGGTGTGGCAACAACAGCTCTCTTAATTATATTGCTAAATTGATAAGATAACCTATACCTCTGGACAATTGGCAAAGATTGGTCCTTTTCATTGTAGGGCAGTCTCCGTTACTGGAAGTATAAGCTGTGGAGTAAGATATAAGAAAATGAAATCAGATGAAGTAATTAAAGAAGGAAAATTGCTCAAATATCTTTATTTCCAGGTAACGCTCTTTATTGAATCACAAAAATTGTCAAAAAGGTAGACCTGAATAATTAAAATGTTCTTGGAGTCATCATCAACATTATACACCCTATGACACCTATTTGGGGTTGGCACGTAGAGCTAGATCGTGTCTTTGTGTCTTCATGACACCTAAGAAGGATAATCTTTAGGCCAACAAAGCTCTTAAAATGATTACCCCGAAAATCAATGCCTTGACGTACAAATGGTCCTCTCTGTTCAAAGATTCCAAGGGTCTAATCCGAAAAATTGGTGCTTGGTTTCTGGTTCTTATAAAAAAATTTAAAATTAATAAACAAATCTAAATAGGCCATCAAAAGTAATCGTTTGAATTGCATTGCAAAAATTCAAATTGAACTTTGAAATTCATGTTTTGTTTGATTAATTGAAGGGGTTTATAAACCTGGAAGTGTAGCTGGCTTTCCACATGATCGAAAAAAGTAGATTAGCTCAAACTGGTAAATAAGATTCCTATAAAGGTCTCGAAGTTGGAAATAAGGTTTTGGAGATCTGCTTGCGAAGTTTAACACAGAAGCAACTTCAGACAATTGCATGAATTTGTTAAAAGATAAAAACCAACTAGATAAAACTCAATAGTCTAATAATGTTCCAAATAATTTCTTGCAAACATAAGGTGCTTGCTTTGCCTAAATGATGATGAACTTGAAGATAACTTGTTTTCGGAAGAAAAATCAAGGATTTTGGTTATAGGTTTGATGAGGGAAAATAGGTCGTTTTCTTTAGCCTATTAGAGAAGACGGATGTCAAGGTGGGCATATTATCAGTTTAAAAACACAGAGGTAGGTCAAATCTTCACCAAAAGGTGGAGGGGTATCTTTAAAACACCCTCATTTTAATTTTCCATTCTATTTGCTAGATTTATCTAGCCCTAACCCAGCCAAATTCTAAAATGGAAATAGCGAAGAAGCACAATAAGTCAAAAAAAAAAAAAAAAACCATAGGCATATCCGTGAACAAAATGTTGGATATTTTAATAGAGGCCCATGGGTCAGTTTTGCTAAAATGTGAAGTCCAAAGTTTTCGTTTTGTAAAAGAGTCATTTGACCCTCTTTTTTGTACATTCTCTTCACAGAATCATAGATCCTTTGTTTTGGGATACACAATGACAGATCTTTATGATTTTATACGATTCTATCAAGAGAGCGTACAAAAAAAGAGTCAGATCATCAAGACCTTGATAAAATACCCTTTTGGTCCTACACAACTTAGTTTCCTATCTGGATTGAGGAATTGCTTAAAAGTTATGAGGGTATAGTTGAAAACCCATTTGCAATTAATCTAACATAAGTTTTCAATTAAAAGGTTGGTGGTTTCCCTGTCTATCTTAACTATTATATTTTAGTCTCTATGATGAGTTGAAACTTAGGAGACGAAGACTCTATTAAGTATTGGCAACTGACAACCGTCCCCTTCACGAGAAAACATGTTTTTCCATCAGATTGGCCGTCCACATTGGGGAAAAACTTTGAAGTGACCACCCCCTTCAAAATTTTGGGTTGGATTCTCGACATTAGTTCTGTTTAATGATCATTGCACTAAAGGCTAAGAGAATTGGAATATAGTTATTCAGTATTATTGGATTATAATTTGCGAGATATCTTGTTATGATTTAAGTTTTTAATTGTGATGCATTTTTTATTTTTTATTTTTTATTTTATTTGATTGATATTCATCAAATTTGTTTTTGGATGAATATGTGGATCCCCAAATCCCATTTAACACTAAAAGATATAATCATATAAGAATCGATATCAAATATATGAACAAAAAAGCGGCAATTTAGCTAAAAAAAATAAAAACAAAAATTACTTTTATGAATCCTCCTCTCATCGTCACATCTTTGTAGAGCATATGTAAATCCACGACTGTGCCCACCATGTAACTCTACAATTAAGATCCATCAAATTGGGCCCATTTTGTCAAACTTATTAAAATTTAAAAAATGAAATAAAAAATCAATCCAAATAAAATAAGAGAGATTCTATTGCCACACCAACTTTTGCTAATGCATCCCAATTATATAAATCTCCAAAGAATTAGCACACACTTGGGGTGGCATTAGAAACAAGTTGGTGTGGCAGTAGAAGCTCTTTAAAATAAATACACAACCCTACATTTCGATAACTTAGAAACCTCGCAACACTAGGAAAATATGATCTTGAGAATTAGAAACAATCACATTGAGACTGAAAGAAATAGCTTGCCAAAATTCAAAAAATTGACCAAATGACAAAAACACTCCTTATGGGTTCTACATCTCCGAAATTTTCAAAAATATCTTCATTAGTCTCAGAATGTAATTTCGAGTCTAATGAGATTAAAATTGATGAAAACGAAGAATTGAAAAAATGAGCAAAATACCCATTAATATTCGACTTTCACTTAGAAACCTCGATTCCTAGGAAATGGGATTAAAAATAAATTTTGACAATATTCACGTACATTGAAAAATTTAGAAATCCCACGCTTAGAAAAATAAAAAAATTTCACATGTAATGACAAATTTTTTACATAAAATAAAAATTTTCACTATGTGGAATGACACCTATTGATCACAAAATGATGATTTCCATTACGTAGAACAACAACCCTTAATCGCATAAAATGATGAGATTTAAGTTGTGATTTAAAAAAATTGAAACTTTAATCCGAAATAAAAAGTGAAAATCCAAAAATTTACCTGAAACTTAATGATTAAAACATTCAACAAGTCAATAAAAATTACATGAATCAAATAAATTGAAATCAATAAATTTCATGAGTTGATCGCAAATCAAATCAATTAAATCATCCATTAAATTAATTAACAAAATCACCTAATCGATCTTGAATCCAACCAATTAATCTCAACATTAATCAACATAATCCAAATCGATGACAAATGAGGTGATCGAAATTTTATCCAAAGCCGACTTGTGCCGAATTGAACCAATCAAATAATAAAGTTCAATTCTTGATCAATCAATGAATTATGTTACAATCAAAATCAAGTAACTAATCCAATCGATCAACTCATCCTTGGAGCAACCTTAAAAACTTTTAAATCGATCAAATCAATTAAATCCTAACCAATCAAAGGAGCCGATGCCAAAATTAAAATGAAAGCATAAAAGCATGGGATCATAGCCCCACATGAAGAAAAATAAAAGAAAATGATTTGTATTCTTTTTTTGTTAAGTCAAAACAAGCAACAAAGAAAAGGAAAATAAGGTAAAAAGAAAACCTACACCTAGTCTAAACAAAAAAATAAAATAAGAAAAAGAGAAAGTAGAAAAAAAAAAGCTATAAGTGCACTCTCTCAAGGGACTTCTTGAACACTCTATCTCCATTAATTTTTTTGTTTTATAAATAGTATTTCATTAAAAAATAAATAGCACCAGGCCTATCAAGATGACTAACCTAGCAACACCTTACAAAAATATGCTACTCATGAGAAAGACACCAAATCCCATCCCAATTGTAAATAAAATGCTCGAAAAAAATCCGCCTAAACTCCTTTTAGATTTTGGACCAACAAAAAATAATACCCAAAATGGACATAATCGTATTTGAACAATCTTTTTGTTTCCCTAAAAAATACGCTTATTTCTCTCAAGCCACACCCCCTAATAGATTACGAATGGCGTAATACTCCACATCAACCTCTTCGAGCCACCAAACAAGTACCCAATTGACGACCAACAAGTGAAAAGATCCCTTATTGTTTTAGGTAAGCACGTTAGTACTCCATATAGCTTAAAGAAGTGAGCCCAAATACCATGCTCGAACTTGCAATGAAAAAGAAAATGATCCGATGATTGTCCATTATCCATACAAAGCACACAGCAACTTGCCCCGCACTGTCCACACTGCATCAAGAAATCCACTGTTTGAATCTTTCCTAAAAATTTCGTCCATGTGAAAAAAGCAACTTTACTTGGCACTTTTCGACCACAAATAGGCAGCAAGGAGGATAGACGACAACAAGAGGGCTTCATTATCTCTATTTTCTTCTATACAGACGATAGTGACTTCTTCTCTTTTCTTCTGTACAGATGGCAGCAAGGAGCCTTCTCCTTGATTCCCTTTCTCACACATGATTAGGCAAGAAGAAAAAGAAAAAGAAGACTCATCAATTCCTTCATATCTGCAACAACATCAAAGAGAAGGAAAGAAAAGAAAAATGGAATAAGAAAATAAAGAGAAGAAGATTCAACTTCCTCTTTCACTGATCTCCTTTGATAGTCTCTCCATCATCTCACCCTTTCTTCTCCACTTTTTAGCATTGACATCCTTCTTTTTCTCTATCACAACCTCCATTACAGCCACAATTCCCTCAACCATTAATACACACAACAACCTCCATTACAATCACACCTCCCTCAACCATGAACGCACATAGCATCCTTCCTTATAGCTACACCTCCCTTAGCCACTAACGCACACAACAACCCCCAAAACAGCAGCCCCAACAGTCTGTTTTCCCCCTTTTTAACACCTCAAAATAGTCCTCCAACAATCCCTCTCTCTTCCTGTTTAACACCCCAACACAGCAGCCCCAACAATCCCTCTCCCTTCTTTCTTTAATACCCCAAAACAGACCCTAATACTTCCTTTTACCTTCCAAATAACAGCTGAAAATGTCTAGCCAGCCAACGTCCTTCTCTTAGCTCTGCCTTATCTCCTGTGGCATCATAAACTTTCAACTTTGTGCCATCCTCATAAGTATCTCACGGCTTGGTGGACACTCGAACACCTTGAAGGGATCCAATGTAACTAAACTCTTGTAAGAGGAAAGTTTTTTTTTTTTTTGTTTTTTTGTTTTTTTTTTTTCCTCTCCTTTAATCGCTATTTCATGTGCAAGATTTCTTTATGAATGCTAATTTGGGAATTCACACTAATTGACTCATTGATTTTGAGTATTTAGTAAGGTTGAATCTCTTTCTCAAATAATGAGTCAACTCTTTGTTTCGGTGGTAAGTGGATTGGCCCGACTGATTCTTATTTAATTTATTTATTTAAATAGCGAGTTCTTGAATTTTACAAGTGACCAAAGAATGAATCCTTTCTTCTTTTTTTATTTCACAAAGTGAGTGAGTCAAACCATCACCTTATGGGTCATATATGGTTCGATAAGAATTTTTTTTCATTTTATGATTTCATACACATGGGGATTTGGAAATTTTTACCAGTGAGTCGGTTCGTTAATTGTAATGGATGTGGAGTTTCTTTTTAAATCAATTTTTTTTTTTGGTGAAAGTACATGAGTGAGTTTGCTGGTTTTAGTGCTTGTGACTTGGGTTTACTCATCTAAAATTAATTATGCATGGATGATGATAACCAATAAGGTAGTTAATTGTGCATATGATGATACATGACATATTTGATATTATTTTATGCTTATGGTGAGTTTGACCCATTCGAAAATTTTATACATGTGCAATTTTTACCAATTGGAAAATTATTTATGCATGTGAGGACTTGTACCAATTTGGAAATTATGAATACATAAATATTTTACCAATTTAAAAATTGTCGATACATGTCAATCCTTAGTTAAATTTGATAGTTTATTTATATATGTAGAATTCTATTGATTTATAATTTATTGATGCATGTGAGATTGTAATCAATTTGATAGTATATTCACTACGTGAAAACTGGAAAATTCAACAGAAAAAATTGACGGGCCAAGGCTTACGAATTTTAGAAACTGAATTTTGACGGTCTAGGACCGTCAAAATTCTTAATGTTCCCAGATTTGACGGTTTAGAATTGTCGAATCTTTCATTAATTTGACAGTTTCGGTCCGTCGAAAAAAAAAAATTTGACAATGAAAAATTCGACACCAATTTGACCTCTTGGTCCATCGAATTTTATGAAATTTGACGGCCCAAGGCCGTCAAATATGGGCTTTTTTCACATTGTGATTCTTACATATGAATTTTTTTACCAATTTGAAAATTTTCACACACATAATAATGTTTACCAATTCTGAAATTAATTTACACGTGATGATGTATTGATTGATTTGAAATTTTATTTATGCATATAATATTTACCAATTTGGAAAATTGTTTGCGCGTATGATATTTTATCAAATTGATTATCCATGTAGTGTGCTAATTGGATTTTTTATTTTTCGTAAGATTTTCCACGTGATCTAAAAGGCATCCAATATGACTTTAGGTTTTTTCAAAATGTTTATTCTCTCATTGTATGCGGAATTCGAAGAATTGTGTAATTTTAGTTTTAGAAAATTTAAGTCATAGGATTTATTCGACCGTCTTGACATAAAATAATGATGATGATTGGATCATAACTTGACCCTAGTCTTCTTCTCTTGATCTTAGGATTTTTTTAAATCATAGTAAAGACCGATCACTTCGATCGGTTGGATATAGTGCCTAACATTTGGAAAATTGTTTGCGCGTAATTAGACTACTAATTAGTCTCTTACCCATGGACCAATCCGATTCACTTTTGGAGTTTTTTATGGTTCCTAAACCTAAACTAGGTGGCGACTCCCAACTCCTAAAAATCCCCTAATTATTTATTTGACACATTTTTTTTTTAATTTAATTTAGTAAAAATATGTCGATGTGCTTTCAGTGACAAATAGAGAGGTTCATTTGAGAGGAGATGGGAGAATAGATACATTAGAGAGAGAGAGAAAGAGATATGGTAGGGCTATCAATTGGTGCAGTCAATTGGGCTTGGATGAGCGTTGACCAGCCAAATAACTCTTTCAGGCCTAAGTCAACTAAGCCTAGCTCTAACGGGCCCAGATCGTCTTGATGTTTATTTTTGGATTTATTAATGAATTTCTAAAAGAAATTTGGAACAGTTGACTAGGGTCCAATTTCCATCATAGTTGAAAAAAATGGTTAAAGGCGAGGGCAAATTTTTCATGCATTTTATAATTTACATTCATTATTTTTGTTAAAACATCATACATCTGGCTAGATATAATGTACATATATGCAATATAGTTATATGTCAAGCTGGGCATTGTTAGATCCTAGTCAAGCCCATTTTTTAATGGGTTCAAAAAATTTGAACTGGATAGTACTTTTGCAGGCTCAGCATCAAGACCTTAACCCTTATCTATTCTGGCACAATTGATAGCCATAAATATATTGGGTTAAAGTTTGAAAACTTTAATTATTGTGGGTTAAAAGGAAATTATTAAAAAATTTTGAAATGTTTCTTGATTTAAAAACTCAGAACATTCGGACCTTATCACTTATGGCAAATCAAAAGTCTAAACTCCGATTAATGACTATTTTTCCTTTTTACCAAATTAATTTAAAGAAAGCACTAGAGCTTTATGTTCCACACAAATTCTTGAACTTAATATTTTTCTTTTAGTAATAAAAGTAAGTGTTTTGCCAAGTCATTTTTGTAAGCTTTAAAATATTCGTAGTATTTATAAGATATTCAAGTTAAAGGTTCCAAAATAGAGAGGAAGACTTAAAAGAACAGTAAATGTGAATAGTTTTTCAATAACTGAAGACAGAGATGTAAGTATTCTTTCAATAACAAAAGACACTGAGCAAGTGGAATGGAAGAGAAGACCATAATTTATTTAGTTACCCCAAATCATTGAGAGAAGACATTCAAATCGATGATGATATTTTTTATAGGTGTCATCACCAAGCCCAATCAGTTTTCCTTAACAATTAATATACATAAACCAACCCATTTAATTATGTTCCCAACAATAAATTGGAATGTTATTGCTGTTGTTCCTTTAGCTGCTTGGTTGCACAAAATTAATGATAGCTGGAAATTAAAAAAATAGTGGGTTTTGTTTAGGGCACACATTAAAGTACAATAAATACACCTTGAAAATTTGAATCCAAGGGTATTTTGGTAAAAAACAATTTTTAAGAGTATTTTTTACACATAATTCAATTCCCAAAATTTATTTAACGGGACCCAAATATAGTGAGATTACATTATGCCCATAAATTGGATTATTAATTCTGTTGTACCTCTAATTGTTTAATTGCTCAATAAATATTGCACAAAATTAATGGTAGAACAGAGTCATCAAGAGATGAAAAAAAGAAGAAGGAAAACTTCTATTGGCATCCAACTTTTACTTATTACACTCCAGTTGAATTTAAAATTACAAAACCAATAGGGTGAGAATATCATTCTCTCACTCTAGGAAAGAACATTAAGTCTGCATATTTTCTTCTCTTTGGTGGAGAGATATTGAAGAACGAAAAGCACGAGATCAACATCAAGAGGTTGGAGTAGACAATCATAGTTGATGTCAACTTGGTTTTATTTTTATTTTTTTATGGGTTATTATCAAAAATGTCAAATCTTATTTTAAATGGTGTATGTTAATTTTCAATTGGGTTGTAATAAATAATATATGTAATTAAGGTGTAATAAGTAAAAGTTGGGGTACCAATATAATTTCTTGGAAAAAAAAGATTATGAAGAGTATTATAAGGTTTTTTTTTATAAGTTAAAAGAGATTTCATTAAAGAGATCAGCATAAGGGACCACCTAGTTATAAATCACCAAATACCTGTTGCACTCTACCTGTTACATTAAAAAAAAAAAAAAAACTCCTTGCACATTGTAGATACCCCAATTTATCCGAATCAAGCCTAAAAGCTTTAGAAATCCTATGAAGAGAGGCCCAATACAAAGTTTGCAAATTTGGATTAAGTGGGGTCCACTATAGTGGAGCCCAACTAACCAAGTCAATTTCATAAGATTAGTTGGGCTAGGCTAAGCCTGTCAATGGATAGTCGAAATCCGAATCCGAATTCGAATTCGAATTCGAAAAATCGGATATTATCTGAAATTTTCGGATATCGGATTCGAATTCGGATGTATTTTTAAGATTCGAATAGATTTCGGATACGAATTCAGATATCGCTACATCCGATTTGTTAATATATGATCCGAATGCTTTTCTCTTCCTTTATATATATATCTAAACATTAATTGAGACAAGACACTTCTGTTTTACTTTATTTATATATATATATATATTGTTAGAATAATAGAACTTGAACTTAAATTGCTCTGAGGCACGTAGTAATTTACGTTGTCTTATAAACAACAGACGCCCCCACTCCGATTAAACACGAAGATGCAGATGGGTTGCTGGCGAACTTGTCTTCAGGATACAACAAAGCCCAGTTCTAACACAACTGTATATTTCCTCAAAATTTACATTATTTTGAGAAAATCTGTCACACTGAATCTCGGATACACGAATGCCTCTTTTTGTAGAAAAATTTTGAAATTGTATTTTTAACTTAATTGATCTCCATAAAATAGATAACAATTATAAAAGTCACACCCATTCGTAAATGGTTTTTGAATCTCAATAGGTATGAAACCCATTGGAACTACTAGGCATCTATTCGGATCAAGGAATCCGTTAAGCACCCTTAGGCCCCTTCAACACCTTTCGGATCGGCCTTGGTGCCTATTTAAAATTGGACAACCTTATTAAATATTTAATTTTTCTCTCTCTCTCTCTTTTCTTTCTTTCTTTCTTTATATATATATATAAATAAAATAAAAAAGAATTATTAAATTTCCATATAGCTTGAAGCCATTAGGAGCTCTCAAGGAGAGAGTCTTTGGAATGAAGAAAGAGTTGAGAATAGGTTCTTATTTATAGGTTTAAAAATCCCTCCAAAACATTTTAAAAAGCAATGTGGGATTTATAAAAATTTGAAAAAAGGAGCCAAAAGAACTTTTACTAATTTCAATCCATGTGAAAAATTATCAACCAATAGAAATGTTCTTTTAAAAATTACTTACTTTTCTTTAACAAAAAGTACACCAACCATAAAGTAACTTTCAAATATCATTTTAAAATAAACTAAATTAATTTTATTTGAATCAATTTTAAATAAATATTAATCAACATTTATTAACATTTATTTTAACAATCCCCCACTTGATTCAAAAAATAATTAATTAATAGAGGTAAACTGAATGTGTATCAGAATGATCATAATAAGTATAACCATAGGTACCTAACGGTTTGAACATTTGGCTTATATATATAATTCAAAGTTTATAAGATATTTAAGTAGTTTATAGCCTTGAACTTAAATTCTATGTAATAAACCAGAATTATATATATACACTTATTATAATCTAACTCATCAGTGACAAAGAATAGCGATTTGCAGTCAAGTGCTTAAATCCTGATTTTCATGAGTATTTCAGAGAGATGACTAATTCTCTGTTTAAAATAATTAAACTTTTATACTCATATAGGTGAATTTGTCATGAGTGCTCTTGTAACTTCTTTAACACCCAAGCTTAAATAGCCTACAAATTCATTAAGAGTTTAACTCATCCTTTTCACATTACAAGATATGTGCACTGAATAACATCATAGGGATAGTCAATATAAATATTGTGTGCACTTACAAAGACAGTAAAGTAGCTTCTTATCTCTTTGAACTTAGAAAATGGGATCTCCAAATCTACTAAGTTGAGGTTCCACTACTCTGTCTTTAGGGATATAGGTCTTAGGCCCATCCCCCTCGATGTTCTCAAAACTACCTCTCTAGGTAGTGCTTTTGTTAACGGATCCGCTAGCATTTCTGAAGTTGGTACGTACTCAAGCACGATCACCCCATCTGTCGAACAATGTTATATCTAAGGCCTATATGCCTTGATTTACCCTTATATTTTCTGTTTCCTGAAATGGCTAACACAGCTTTATTATCACAATAAATAGTAATTGCATAATTTCGAATAGGAGTTAATGGAGTAAATTTAATAAAACTTCGAAGCCATTCTGCTTCTTTTACCGTAGCCGATAATGCTATGTATTCTGATTCCATACTTGAAGCAGAAATACAAGTTTGTTTCTTTGACCCCCACGATATCGCTCCTCCTGCTAAAGTATAAATCCAACCACTTGTAGATTTTAAATCATGAGAATCAGAGTTCCATGTAGCATCTGAGAACCCTTCTACTAGTTCAGGTTTACTATTATATTGTAAACAATAATTTTGAGTACCTTTTAAATATTTCAGAACCCTTCTAATTGCTTTCCAATGTTTAGGTCTTGGGTTACTTGTAAATCTACTCAATACCCCCACTATAAAAGCTATATCGGGTCTTGTACATTGCATTAAATACATAAGGCTACCAACTATTTTAGAATATTCTAATTGAGATTCTGTTCTACCCGTATTCTTAAATAATTTCTTACTTGGATCACAAGGAGTAGGAGAAGGTGAACAGTCAAACATATTATATGTTTTCAATATTTTTTCAACATAATGTGCTTGAGATAAACTAATGATTTTATCTTCTTTTATTATTTTTATTCCAAGAATAAAGTCTACCTCTCCAATGTCTTTCATATCAAAAGATGATTTAAGATAATTTTTAGCTTCTACAATTATATCAATATCTGTACCAAAAATTAACATATCATCTACATACAATGACACAATCACATAACTTTGATTTATAACATTACTATAAATACATCTATCATATTCATTTGATTTAAAATCAAATTCTTTTATTTTCTTATCAAATTTATCATACCACTGTTTTGGTGATTGTTTAAGACCATATAAAGATTTATTCAATTTATAAACCAGATTACTTTTACTTGATTCTACATAACCTTCTGGTTGTTCTAGGTAAATTTCTTCATCTAAATCACCATTTAAAAATGTTGTTTTTACATTCATTTGATGTATATATAAGTTATGAATAGATGTTAATGCTAAAAGAACTCTAATAGAGGTTAATCGAACAACGGGAGAAAATGTATCAAAATAGTCTATTCCTTCTTTTTGCCTAAACCCTTTGGCTACTAATTTTGCTTTAAATTTCTCTATACTACCATCTGGTTTTAGTTTCTTTTTGAAAATTCACTTATGTCCTATAGCCTTACAACCTGGAGGTAAAGATACTAAATCCCAAGTTCTATTAGATTTAATAGATTCTATTTCATCATCCATAGCTTCTTTCCAAAACATACTATCTAAAGATGTTATGGCTTCTTTGTAAGTCTTAGGATCTGCTTCTAAAACATAGGTGTAAAAATCTGGACCAAAATTATAATGTGGATCCTTTCTTGGTCTCTTACTTTTCCTAAGTTCTAGTTCTCCATTTTCTTTTATTTTTCCTAACACTTGTTCAGAATGGGTTTCATTTTTTAAATCAGAAACATTATCTTTATGTTGAAGATTTTCAAAAAATTGTGCTTCTACAGATTCGATAATAACATTATCATCTAAATTTAAAAATCGATAAGCTTTATTATTTTGAGCATATCCTATGAAAGCACACTTATATGTTTTAAAGCCTAATTTTTTAATCTTTTCATTTGGTTTTCTAACATAGGCTAAACAACCCCATACTCGCAAATATTTTAAATTCGGTTTTCTATTTTTCCAAAGTTCATATGGTGTTTTGTTCACTTTATAATACGGTACTCTATTTAAAATATGACATGCAGAATACAAAGCTTCACCCCATAAATTCATAGGCAAATCAGAATTTATTAGCATAGAATTTATCATTTCTATTAATGTCCTATTTTTACGTTCCACTACACCGTTTTGTTGAGGTGTTTTAGGGGCAGAAGTTTCATGTATAATTCTAAAATTTTCACAATAAACAGTAAAATCGTTATCAAAATATTCCCCTCTTCTATCACTTCTTAAAATTTTAATTTTCTTTTCTAATTGATTTTCTACTTCTGTTTTATATAATTTAAAAGCTTCAAAAGCATCATTTTTGTTTCTTAACAGATAGATATAACAGTATCTACTAAAGTCATCAATAAAAGTGATAAAATATTTTTTACCACCTCTAGTTAGTATCCCATTTAATTCACATAAATCTGAATGTATTAATTCTAAGATAGTAGAAGTTCTCTCTACACTACGATGTGATTTCTTTACTATTTTAGACTGAATATATATATGACATTTATCATTATTTTCTTTATTAAACTTAGGTACTAAATTTAAATTCATCATATTTTTTATAGTTTGAGAATTTAAATGTCCTAATCTAGCATGCCACAAATCAAAAGATTCAACAATATAAGCAAAAGAACTTTCATTGATTACATTCAACTTAATCATATTGTTTACAACATACCATTTACCAATGAAAATATCATCTTTGGTCAAGATCAGTTTTCCAGAATGAAGGACTAACTTGAACCCATTTTTATCTAACATACAAGCATAAATTAAATTCTTCCTAATTTCTGGAGCATGTAGAACATCCTTCAACAAGAGAATCTTTCCAGAAGTGAGTTTGAGTTCCCCAGTACCGGACCCCGCAATCTTGATAGTAGAAGAATTTTCCATGTAAAGTTGTCCTTCATCTTGAACTTTATATGATTTGAAAGTAGATCTATCAAATGACACATGCCGTGTTGCACCTGAGTCGATCCACCAATGTCCTTTTGTTTCAACCATATTTACTTCGGACACAACGGCAACCACTACATCTCCCACCATGTTAGATTCGGTCTTCGGTTTTTTACCTTGACGTTTTCTACAATCTCTTGCAAAATGTCCTTTTTTCCCACACACATAACAGTCGCCTTCATTCTTTTTAAACTGACCATGACCATTTTTCCTGATAAATTTCTTGAATGATTTTCTATTGGTAAAAGGCTTGTTGTATTTTTTCTTTTCTTGAATTACAGACTCAACTATATGAGCCTTAATTGATTCAGAGCGATCATCATTTTTATCTCTGATCTTATTTTCTTCTTCTATTTTTAAACCTTTGAAAATCTCATCTAGAGTTTGTAAATTTTTATTATGAGACAGGGTTTTTCTATAGTCTTTTCAACTGGGTGGTAATTTAGAGATTATTGCACCCACTTGGAAACTTTCGGGAAGTTTAATATTTTCTTCCTCTATCTCAGTAACAATAAATTGCAACTCTTGAACTTGTTCAAGAATAGGTTTATTTTCTGTCATTTTAAAATCGAAGTATTTAGAAACTAAAAAAGTTTTTGTACTCGCATCTTCGGTTAAATACTTCTTCTCTAGTGAATCTCATAATTCTTTAGCAGTTGTGTACTTGCAAAACGAGTTGAACAATCTGTCAGTCATTGCATTGAGTACATGACCTCGACAATCTAAATCATCTTGCCATTTTCGTTGAGAGTCGATTTGTTCAGAAGTTGCATTCGTTGAAATAGTTGGACATGCTGTTGTAAGCACATAATCGACCTTAAATTGACGGAGCATAAAGAACACCTTCTGTTGCCATCGTTTGAAATTCGACCCATCAAAACGATCAAGTTTTATAAGGTCTTGATTCATAAACTTGATGCTTTGTGCCATTAGAGCAATAATCTGTTGTCTATAAATTGTTAGAATAATAGAACTTGAACTTAAATTGCTCTGAGGCACGTAGTAATCTACGTTGTCTTATAGACAACAGACGCCCCCACTCCGATTAAACACGAAGATGTAGATGGGTTGCTGGCGAACTTGTCTTCAGGATACAACAGAGCCCAGTTCTAACACAACTCTATATTTCCTCAAAATTTACACTATTTTGAGAAAATCTGTCACACTGAATCTCGGATACACGAATGCCTCTTTTTGTAGAAAATTTTTGAAATTGTATTTTTAACTTAATTGATCTCCATAAAATAGATAACAATTATAAAAGTCACACTCATTCGTAAATGATTTTTGAATCTCAATAGGTATGAAACCCATTGGAACTACTAGGCACCTATTCGGATCAAGGAATCCGTTAAGCACCCTTAGGCCCCTTCAACACCTTTCGGATCGGCCTTGGTGCCTATCTAAAATTGGACGGCCTTATTAAATATTTAATTTTTCTCTCTCTCTTTCTTTTCTTTCTTTCTTTCTTATATATATATATAAATAAAATAAAAAAGAATTATTAAATTTCCATATAGCTTGAAGCCATTAGGAGCTCTCAAGGAGAGAGTCTTTGGAATGAAGAAAGAGTTGAGAATAGGTTCTTATTTATAGGTTTAAAAATCCCTCCAAAACATTTTTAAAAGCAATGTGAGATTTATAAAAATTTGAAAAAAGGAGTCAAAAGAACTTTTACAAATTTCAATCCATGTGAAAAGTTATCAACCAATAGAAATATTCTTTTAAAAATTACTTACTTTTCTTTAACAAAAAGTACACCAACCATAAAGTAACTTTCAAATATCATTTTAAAATAAACTAAATTAATTTTATTTGAATCAATTTTAAATAAATATTAATCAACATTTATTAACATTTATTTTAACATATATATATATATATATAGGTCCCTATCCGTGGCCAACAGTTTGGCAAACATTTTGGCAAACACTTTTTCAAAACATGGGTTAGAGGTCTTGGAATGGGCTGATTTTTTGTGAGGATGATCTCTACGGTGAGGAGATCATCCTCACCAAAAATCAGCTCATTCCAAAACTTCTAGCCCCATTTTACAAGTTGAAAAATCGTGAACCGTCCATTTTTTGTAAATCATTTTTGATGAGGTTAGAAGTTTTGGAATGGGCTGATTTTTGATGATGATGATCTCCTCACCATAGAGATCATCCTCACCAAAAATCAGCCCATTCCAAGACCTCTAACCCATGTTTTGAAAAATGTGTTTGCCAAAATGTTTGCCAAACTGTTGGCCATTGAACGCTACTTATATATATATATATATATATATATAAAAGACAATCCCTCTCTCTCTCTCTTTATAATAAAGACAACTCATTTACACTTTCTCTTTCTTAAATAAAGACAAGACATTAATTAAGAAAAGACACGTCTGTTTTACTTTATTTATATATATATATATATGGGAAATGTTCAGCACCCTAAGTTTTACCACACACTTTAACAAATGTTTTTTGTCCTACATGGGTTAGAAGTTTTGGAATGGGCTGATTTTTGGTGAGGTTGATCTCTATGATTAGAAGATCATCCTCCCCAAAAATCAGCCCATTCCGAAATGTTTAGCCCCATGTTTACACGTTGAAAAATCGTGGACCGTCCATTTTTTGTAAACCATTTTTGATGGGGTTAGAAGTTTTGGAATGAGCTGATTTTTGGTGAAGATGATCTCCTCACCATAGAGATCATCCTCACCAAAAATCAGCCCATTCCAAAACTTCTAACCCATGTAGGACAAAACACGTTTGTTAAAGTGTGTGGTAAAGCTTAGGCTGCTAAACGGGACCCTATATATATTTATAGGGAAATGTTCAGCACCCTAAGTTTTACCACACACTTTAACAAACATTTTTTGTCCTACATGGGTTAGAAGTTTTGGAATGGGCTGATTTTTGGTGAGGATGATCTCTATGATTAGAAGATCATCCTCCCCAAAAATCAGCCCATTCCGAAATGTTTAGCCCCATGTTTACACGTTGAAAAATCGTGGACCGTCCATTTTTTGCAAATCATTTTTGATGGGGTTAGAAGTTTTGGAATGAGCTGATTTTTGGTGAGAATGATCTCCTCACCATAGAGATCATCCTCACCAAAAATCAGCCCATTCAAAAATTGCTAACCCATGTAAGACAAAACACGTTTGTTAAAGTGTGTGGTAAAACTTAGGGTGCTGAACGAGACCCATATATATATATATATATATATATATATATATATATATGGGTCCCATTCAGCAACAAACATTTTGGCAAACATTTTGGCAAAACATTTTTCAAAACATGAGTTAGAGGTTTTGGAATGGGCTGATTTTTGGCGAGGATGATCTCTACGGTGAGGAGATCATCCTCACCAAAAATCAGCCAATTCCAAAACTTCTAGCCCCAGTTTACAAGTTGAAAAATCGTGGACCGTCCATTTTTTGTAAATCATTTTTGATGGGGTTAGAAGTGTTGGAATGGACTGATTTTTGGTGATGATGATCTCCTCACCGTAGAAATCATCCTCACCAAACATCAGCCCATTCCAAAACCTCTAACCCATGTTTTGAAAAATGTTTTGCCAAAATGTTTGTTGTTGAACATTTCCCTATATATATATAGGGAAATGTTCAACAACAACATTTTGGCAAAACATTTTTCAAAACATGGGTTAGAGGTTTTGGAATGGGCTGATGTTTGGTGAGGATGATTTCTACGGTGAGGAGATCATCATCACCAAAAATCAGTCCATTCCAACACTTCATATATAGGGAAATGTTCAACAACAAACATTTTGGCAAAACATTTTTCGAAACATGGGTTAGAGGTTTTGGAATGGGTTGATTTTTGGTGAGGATGATTTCTACGATGAGGAGATCATCATCACCAAAAATCAGTCCATTCCAACACTTCTAACCCCATCAAAAATGATTTACAAAAAAATGGACGGTCCACGATTTTTCAACTTGTAAACTGGGGCTAGAAGTTTTGGAATGGGCTGATTTTTGGTGAGGATGATCTCCTCACCGTAGAGATCATCCTCGCCAAAAATCAACTCATTCCAAAACCTCTAACCCATGGTTTGAAAAATGTTTTGCCAAAATGTTTGTTGTTGTACAGGACCCATATATATATGGGTCCCGTCCGGCACTCTAAGTTTTACCACACACTTTAACAAACGCGTTTTGTCTTACATGGGTTAGAAGTTTCGGAATGAGCTGATTTTTGGTGAGGATGATCTCTATGGTGAGGAGATCATCCTCACCAAAAATCAGCTCATTCCAAAACTTCTAACCCCATCAAAATTGATTTAGAAAAAATGGACGGTCCACGATTTTCAACGTGTAAACATGGGGCTAAACATTTCGGAATGGGCTGATTTTTGGGGAGGATGATCTTCTAATCATAGAGATCATCCTCACCAAAAATCAGCGCATTCCAAAACTTCTAACCCATGTAGGACAAAAAACGTTTGTTAAAGTGTGTGGTAAAACTTAGGGTGCTGAACATTTCCCATATATATATGGGTGGCGCTCGCTGGCTAACGGTTTGACAAACTTTTTGGCAAACATTTTTGGACCATTCGATTTAAAAATCACGGTGCAATATAATTTAAACGTGATAATTTATATATATTACAGCACCATCCCTATAAATATAATTAATTAGTGAGAAGTCCCCCTTCTCTTTAAACCCAACAGAGCAGAGAACAGACGTTCTTCTCTTCGAAACTCGAGACTCGATCCCTTTTCTCTACGAACTTAATCGCAGTGGAAACCCTCTCTCTCACTCTCTCATTCTCTCTCGCTCTCGCCTGAAACACGAACGCTGAAACCCTCTCTCTCTCACTCTCTCATTCTCTCTCGCACGAAACACCAACGGCTAATCTTGCTGCAACTCCATCGACGAAACACGAACGGCTGACCTCGCTGCAACTCCATTGACGAAATATGAACGCTGAAACCCTCTCTTTCACATGACCACGAACGCTGCAACTACCTCGCCCTCGCATGATCTCATTTTGCTGCAAAACTCTTCTCTTCTCTCGCTGCAACTCCCTCTCGATGAAGAAGACAGGTACTCTTTGAATTTTCAATACTTTCCTGAATGCTAATGTGGGTTTTTCTTATATTATTGATCTAAATTAAGAACTTCATTGAAACTACATCTGGTTTCAAGGTAGAAAAAAGCTATGCAAATTTTTATTTACTAACAAACAACCAATATTTTAACATGAAGAGGTGGTTAGGATTTAGGAGATGTGCGGTTGGATTTAGGAGAGAGACAGTGGAGCTTATGGTTTGATGGCTGCGGTAGAGGTGGTGTGTGTGAGTATGTGTCTAAGAGAGAAGGAAATTGGTTTCAGGTACTCTGTGTGGAAGAGAAGATATACTTCGAAAATGATGAAATTCTCCTTCATACATTTTTTTTTCCAGCCAAATCCGTAGAAACATTAAATGATTGAAGAGGTCATTTAAATCCTAAAAGAAGACAAAATTCTCTCCTTAAAAAGGTGTTCTGTTTTAAAGAGAACATTGATTTTTCTTCATGTGAAGGTCCATTGTGAAAGGGTGGTTTGGATAGTGTTGGTTAATGGTGATGATGGGGGTGACCTTATGCCGTGGCTTTGTGGTCTGAGGATGCTTTTTTATCTTCTTGTTTTCATATTCCATATGTTTTGTTGACCTATGGTTTCAGCAATTGGACTCTCTATCATGTCTTTATGATCCTTTCTAAGGTTTTCTCTAATGAGTTCCATGGTCTGGCTGATGTTATATCATTGTTGCTCATCTTATTCATATTACCAGCACCAGATAAAAAGTAGCATAATTTTCAATTTGACAGAATATATGGTTCTAAATAGAATTTAATGAAGAAATTGGACTTGTATTGTTTGCAACAAATATCTGGAATTAAGTTAATTGTTATGATGATATCCTCGAAGCTTTCCTTGAATTATTGTTGAACTTATTTATTCAGCACATGCTGTACATTCATGCACATCCTTGAAGAGTTTCGTCTTATTAATCGTGCCCTTTGTTGCAGCCGGATGGGCAAATGCCAAGTGATAAGACAGTTGGAGGAGGAGCTGATGCATTCAACACCTTCTTCAGTGAAACTGGTGCTGGCAAACATGTTCCTCATGCTGTTTTTGTAGACCTTGAGCCTACTGTCATCGATGAAGTGAGGACTGGAATATATTGCTAGCTCTTCCACCCTGAGCAACTCATCGGTGGCAAAGAAGTTGCTGCCAACAACTTTGCTCGTGGACACTACACCAGTAATTACAATACCAGGATACCAAGAATTCCAATTTTGGTTGCAACAACTTCGGTTTCAAAGAAAGAAATTATCTTCACTAGCTTTCTATGGGAACATGCTTGACGAGGGTCTACTTTCCAATCGACTCCAAAACTTCACCTTCAATCAAGCTTCTGGGACATGAATACAGGGTGGGCTGAATGAACTGATCAGATATGCCAACCAAAGAGATTGCTTTTTCAATTTGAAAAAATAAAAATGTGAGCCATACTTCAAAATTGGTGAAGCTACAGTTGCTATGCAGATAAAAAGTGGAATTATTATTCCAATTTTTCAGTTTATAGAAGAGTTTCATCTCAGCTGAATTGACATTGCAAAGCTTGGTAACACTTAATCTTATATACTTATTGTATTTGTTATCTTCCCTTGCTGATTTTAGGAATTGTTGCAAATGTTTAGCTTACCGTATATCATTGCACCTATGAAAGCAGAAGCTCAGTGTGCATAAATGGAACTAGCAAATTTTGTAGATGGTGTTGTGACTGATGACTCAGATGTGTTCTTGTTTGGGGCACGTAAAATTTTGTAAATTTTGGTTTTTTTTTTAATCATAAAGAATGCCATTTGACTGTAATGGGTAAAATTTTTTTGATTGGATCTGCTGTACTTTGATCCATCAGAATGTCTTGGACTTCCAAAAATATAAAGAACATAGTGTAAAATTCCTTTGACGCCCACAATCATGCTTTGTTAAATTCCTGGCACCCACAATCATGCTTGTGTGGTTAAGTAAAAGTGAAGTAAAACAACTTCAACCAAAAACAATATCAAATCTAAGTAACTTCATTGAATCCATCCTCAAAATCAATAAGACAACCTCATATTGACAAAGAAAATAAAACTAGAACATTAAATTTAACATAGTCTTCCCCTAAAAATAAGAGTACATATATACCTTTCTATACTTATAATTAAGAACTAAGAAAATGGATATATATATATTTTTTAATTTTGAAAATAAAGTGCTTTTTGATACTTACAAAAGGAGCCATTGCTATTTTTTCAAATTTAGGTGCCATTCCAATTTTTGGATTGTGGAATACAAATTTTGGTGCAGAACCACATGGTATCTAAAGCACCCACTTTCTCCCCTTCATCAATTAATAAAAACCAATTAAAAGAAAAATAGAGTAGAGATGGAGGAACTCATTACCTAAAGAAAAATGAGCTTGACAGTTAATGGAGGCTTAAGATTGAATAACTCTTAATAAATATATTTGCAAACAATTGCAATTGAATCCAGTTGACGGTGAAATATTCTGAATAACTTGATTGTCAAAAACACTAATTGAAGTAAAATAACTCATTTAAAGATATTGTTCATAACCGAAGTTGTTGCGACCAAAATTGGAATTCTTGGTATCCTGGTATTGTAATTACTGGTGTAGTGTCCACGAGCAAAGTTGTTGGCAGCAACTTCTTTGCCACTGATGAGTTGTTCAGGGTGGAAGAGCTAGCAATATATTCCAGTCCTCACTTCATCGATGACAGTAGGCTCAAGGTCTACAAAAACAGCATGAGGAACATGTTTACCAGCACCAGTTTCACTGAAGAAGGTGTTGAATGCATCAGCTCCTCCTCCAACTGTCTTATCACTTGGCATTTGCCCATCCGGCTGCAACAAAGGGCACGATTAATAAGACGAAACTCTTCAAGGATGTGCATGAATGTACAGCATGTGCTGAATAAACAAGTTAAACAACAATTCAAGGAAAGCTTCGAGGATATCATCATAACAATTAACTTAATTCCAGATATTTGTTGCAAACAATACAAGTCCAATTTCTTCATTAAATTCTATTTAGAACCATATATTCTGTCAAATTGAAAATTATGTTACTTTTTATCTGGTGCTGGTAATATGAATAAGATGAGCAACAATGATATAACATCAACCAGACCATGGAACTCATTAGAGAAAACCTTATAAAGGATCATAAAGACATGATAGAGAGTCCAATTGCTGAAACCATAGGTCAACAAAACATATAGAATATGAAAACAAGAAGATAAAAAAGCATCCTCAGACCACAATGCTGTCAACTATAGCAAGATGAGTCTCCTTTGGTATGTTGGAATTGTGTTCCAGGTAAGTTCATCCTTTGTATAATCAGTAATTTATTTGTATGCTCATAGTGCATTTAAATTGGACCATGTCTGATTCTATACTTTAATTAATTAAAGGTTGGGATAATGCATTTAATTTGTTTTCCCTGTTTGTTTGATGTTATCCAGGCCAAATGCTTAGAGACAGGTGAAACTGTTGCAATAAATAAGGTTCTTCAAGACAAGAGATACAAGAACTGAGAGCTGCAAACAATGCGTCTTCTAGACCACCCGAATGTTGTGTCCCTGAAACACTGCTTCTTTTCAACAACTGAAAAAGATGAGCTTTATCTTAATTTGGTACTTGAGTATGTACCTGAGACTGCTCACCGTGTGATCAAACATTACAACAAGATGAACCAACGGATGCCGCTAATCTATGTTAAGCTTTATACTTATCAAGTAATGCTCTAGGAGCTCACTAAATTTTCTCGACTATTTATATCTTTCTACTGAAAACATTTCATTGCGTGATTATAATATTGTGCTTATAATTGGTAGATATGTAGAGCGTTGGCTTACATTCATGGTAGTGTTGGAGTGTGCCATAGAGACATCAAACCCTAAAACCTTCTGGTATGTTATTGTGCTGTTGGTAAATAATCTATGTGCATCTCTTTTGCTGCAATATCTATGTTCTGGTTTTGTTAGGACTACAGCAAGCTGAAAAGTACTATTTTATTTGAAATTTTAAATTGATTTGCTGACTCCAGTTTCAAAAATAAGACCACATTTTTCTGTAAACAACTTTACAAACTGTGTAAATATCAAAGATGAATGAAACTGTGTAAATATCAAAGACCACATTTTAAATTGATTTGCTGACCACATTGTTTACAGATATTTTAGACAAATTTACAAAATGAATGAAACAACTGATACAAACTAAAAAAAAATTAAAAATCAATGGTTCTCCACAAAGTTAAGCATTTAGACAATTTTAAAATGGGGTTTCACATGGATAACAATTAAGGATTTAATTTAAACACTAGAACTACAATCTTCTCAATAGAGATGCTTATTTCAAATAATTCCATACAGTGTTTGAGAAATTTCCAAAAAAAAAAAATTGAAAAACACTTACAGTTCTGTCAAATAGGGCGAGAGATTTGCAGCCGTTCGTGTTCGTGAGATGGAGTTGCAGCGAGAGTAAATGAGAGAGGCAGCGAGAGTGAGAGTGAGAGACGGCGAGAGTGTGAGAGAGAGCGAGAGAGTCAGCCGTTCGTGCGAGGGTTTCAGCGAGGAATAGGGCGAGAGAGAGAGAGAGAAAGAGAGAGAGAGAGAGAGAGAGAGAGAGAGAGAGGCAGCGAGAGTGAGAGAGAGAGAGTGAGAGTGAGAGAGAGAGTGAGAGCGAGTGAGAGAGAGAGAGAGAGTGAGAAGAGAGAGCCAGAGAGCTCTTCGAAGAGAGAACAAAACAGAAGCCAGAGAGCTCTCGGGTTTAAAGAGGAGAGGGAGGAAGCACGAAATTTTCATAAGTTAAGGGACGGCGCTGTAAAATTGCAAATGTTATAGCGTTCGTGTGAGATTAGATCTTAACCGTCAGATTACGTTTTATCGAGCCGTTAAAAAAGTTTGCCAATCCGTTTGCTAAAAAGTTAGCCAGCGAACGCCACCCTATATATATATATATATATATATATATATATATATATATATAGGGAAATGTTCAGCACCCTAAGTTTTACCACACACTTTAACAAACGTTTTTTGTCCTACATGGGTTAGAAGTTTTGGAATGGGCTGATTTTTGGTGAGGATGATCTCTATGATTAGAAGATCATCCTCCCCAAAAATCAGCCCATTCCGAAATGTTTAGCCCCATGTTTACACGTTGAAAAATCGTGGACCTTCCATTTTTTATAAACCATTTTTGATGGGGTTAGAAGTTTTGGAATGAGCTGATTTTTGGTGAGGATGATCTCCTCACCATAGAGATCATCCTCACCAAAAATCAGCCCATTCCAAAACTTCTAACCCATGTAAGACAAAACACGTTTGTTAAAGTGTGTGGTAAAACTTAGGGTGCTGAACGGACCCTATATGTATATATGGGGCGGTTCAAGGGCCATATGTAAAAACATATGAAAAAACAATGGTTTTTCAAAATATGGGTTAGAGGTTTTGGATTGAGCTGATTTTTTGCAAGGATGGTCACTATGATGAGAAGATCATCCTCACAAAAAATCAGCTCAATCAGAAACTTCTAAATCCATCAAAAGTGATTTACAAATTAGTGACAAAAATTGGTAAAAAATCGACGGTCCACAGTCTAAATCACTTTTAATGGGGTTAGAAGTTTTAGATTGGACTGATTTTTTTTTTTTGATGATCTTCCCATCATAGAGATCATCCTCACAAAAAACCAGCTCAATCCGAAACTTCTAACTAATATTTTAAAATTTTATTGATGTTACATTGTTTTTACATATGTTTTTTCATATGGCCCTTGATCTTGACCCATATATATATATATAAACAATCCCTCTCTCTCTCTCTCTCTCTTTATAATAAAGACAACTCACTTACTCTCTCTCACTCTCACACTCATAAGGACAAGACAAGACAACTCACTTACATTCTCTCTCTCTTAAATAAAGACAAGATATATCCCCCCTCTTTCTCTCTCTCTCTCTCTAATAAATACGAGACATCTCTTTTTTTTTCTTTCTCTCTAATAAAGATGAGACATCTCTTTTCTTCTTCTTTTTTTTTTTCTCTCTCTCTCTCTGTAAGACGAGACAAGGCAAGACATGTGGTGGATAACCTTTCTTCCCCTCTCCCTCTCTCAACTCAAACTATGCAAATACTCTGTAAATAATTTTCATGGCATGCCTGAGCTTCAATTCAACTAGAATTAAAAACCATAAGCCTGAGATTCAAGACCAATGGTAGATATTAGAGGGAACAAGGTTTGGGAGGGAAGAAAGTTTGGGAGCTCGTCGTCTGTGATGGTATACTTTCACTTCAGTATACCAAGCACTTCCCAAACAAGGTCATCAATGGTATAACTTTAAAGGATGCATTAATACGATTAGCGATGAATTGGATGTTCCTTTACCAGAAAAAATCTTATTTTTCAGGTAATTTTTTACTTTATTTAACTCTTATTTTACCTATAAATTGACTGTAAAAAATCAAAGATTTTTTTATTATTTAAATTCGAATCGAATATTTTCGGATATCCGATAATTCTTTCGGATGCGAATTCGAATAGTGGTTAGTGATATCCGATCGGATTCGAATTCGAATTCGTATATTACTATTTTTTTTCGGATTCAAATTCGGATATAGCACTATCCAATCAGATACCTATCCGTTGACAGCCCTAGGCTAGGCCACAGGGTACCTGATGCGTATAGAAAGAATTTAAAATTTATATCAAAACTTGGTGGAAGGCAAATAAGGGTTGAACTCTAGGAAATGAGGTAGAATTGTGCCATGAGTATGAAATTGAATGAAACAAAGGCTATAAATTATTTTGAAGTTTTAGAATCACCAAAAGAAAATCAAATGTTACTGGAAAATAAATAAATAGATAGACATGTAAACTAAAAAATGAAGAGAAACACCATTGGAGAGGTTCCACCTAAAGTAACTTAATCCTACCAAATCTAATTCCTATTTTCTTTATAACTCAATCATAAGGATTTTTTGTTAGCTCCTTAGATCGGAAGAAATATCAAAAGAAAGTTTAAATTGAAAGAACCTAAGGTAAACCTCCGTCACTCACTCATGGGTGAAGGTCCTACCACTAAATATCTAAACATACATGAAACATCTTGAATTTATCTAAGCATGATTCATCAACTCTAGCATATAAGGTATAAGAGTTCACTATAACCTTGATTTATATGAGTTGGAAAAGCCTTGAAGTGAACTCATGAACAATAAAGCAAAAAACAAGATTATAAAAACTAAATTGCAACAGAAAATAAACTTGCTATAAGCTTCTCCAGTCTCCAATGGAGGAGAGTATCATTCTAAGGTCATTGCAAATGTACAAGAAAGATAAATTGAGAGAAATAAATCCTATTTCATTGAATAAAGGTAATTACACTCTCTTACTAATCAATTTACAGAATTATAAAGAAAACCTAAACTAGAAACAAAAAATACAAGAGAAAGACTAATAATCTTAGGTTAAAAGAAGAGGGGCAAGGAAAAAGTCCCAAGGACCAAATAATCTTTCTACATTGGATAAAGATCTTATTTATAGAGATCCAAGGTTCTAAAATAATCTTTTTTTGAGTCACCATCAGCATTGCGGATAAGAGCATGTGCGAAGCAAAATATCAAAAAATTAGGGCACCCATTTTAATTCCACCATCGTGGGGTGATGACTTATCGTAGGGTGGTGACGTCAACACTTTTGGGGCTTGGTTTTGACTAGGTTGGCCCCTTGGTCGTCCTGGTTGTAATTCAAAATCTATTTCTTGATTTCGGGTTCATCTTCAATGTTTCGATTTTTGACTTACACAATGAATACGGGCGTAATCAAATTTTCGACCGACAAACGTACTTATTTCATATAAATTTGCCTATATAACATGGTAGAACATACAATGTGATATTTTGAGGCTTAACATAATTATTTACTTAATATAGTAAAATAAAGACAAAAATTGAGACATATGTTTAGGAAATGTGTAAATAAATCAATGTTTTGATACATTTGATCACACTCCCAAACTTAGATTTTTTAAATCCCTAAAAAATAAATTGCCACTTTCACATGTATTTTAACTGCATCTAAAAAATACAATAAGCCTTTAAATTGCTAGGTTACCCCTAGTGGATGAATTTAACTCATAAGGGTTTGTAGAGAATATACCCACAAAGTTTAAAACAATTTTGAAGGAAACGTGGTCAAAATCAAAACTTATAATGAAAAGCACAAGACAATTATGATTTATTGATCTTTTGGATGTAATATTGGTATAAAGTCCCAACTCTTATTTCACTGTCACCAAACTTCGACTTAAATTGATCTTTAAGAAATAGTAATTCTAACTTAAAAACTTTAGAAATTTGATTTTCTAGAGTGAGTTTGAAACTCTTCAATCTACCCAAGAATAGTTGGATTAACTTAGGATTTAATTCAAAACTTAATATCCTATCTAGGGTAGTGACACTATGTGAAAATACCAAAAACTCGAGGGCCCAAAACTGTCGAATTATGGATCCATTCGACAGTCCTGACCATCGAAATGGACCATCGAATTGGGCCTTGTCGAAAAAATATTCGACGGTTGAAAATCATAGAATTTTTATAAATTCGACAGCTATAGGCCATCGAATAGGATATTTTCGACGGTTAAGGGCTATCGAAAAAAATTATTCGACTATTATGAACCGTCGAATCTGGGAATTTACTATATTTTGGATAGAATAAGGCTGTCGACTTAATTTAAAGACCAATCAAACCTCTTTTTATGTACCCAAATGCTTTTGGAAGAATTTTAATCACATGTTGGAACTCATAGTTGGGTTGGGACTCCATCAGAGTTAAAGAGTAATCCAAAACAACAAAAAATGGAATTTCATTTGGAGATCATCAGTTCCATTGAAAATGAAAACCTATGGGTTTTGAAAATATATATACTCAATGAATCAGTCCCTGTAGATTCACTCAGAAAATAAAAAATGGACCGTCATCTCTTTTGCGTCCAGGTGCAAAAACAAGTGAGGAAACCATATTAAGCATTTGTTTTTCAACTGTTGTTTGGCGTGACCAGTATGGAACTTTTTCTCGACCCATCTTCATCTCCCTTCCAAGTTCTGAATCTGTGGTTTCTTCACAGCTGTTGCACCCAAAATGGTCTCTTGGCTTACCATCTTTTGAGGTGATACCCAACCTTGAACAATTGTGATCATTTAGAATGTTGTACACTGGTTTAAGTCAAAGTTACTTGAGCAAAAAAAATTACTTATATAAGTCAAAGTTATTAAGTCAAAATTTTAATCTCACATGTTGGAAGAATTCCTAAGATCATGTTCACATACATCAATATAATGAAGTCTAAAAAAAAAAAAATCCTACTTTCAATCGGAAACGGATCAAGTTAATTCCTTGAACGGTTCCCACGACATCCTGAACCTTCTTTGTGATCAACTGTCTTTCCAATAACCATGATGGTGCAAGAGAAATCAAGGGGTTACTATGGACAGATAGCATTTGGACCCTTAGCATACCGAAGTGAGATAGAGATTCTTCGCCCATTTCTCCTGCACGTGTCATCAAATATGTGATTAGTAAGGATTCTAATTTAAAAGGTGTGAGATGTATTAAATTATGAGTACCCAGATCAGAACACCACGAGGACTTGAGAAAAGGCATTGAGGTCTCATTGCCAAAACATAAAGCAACAAAATTAGACAGACAACTAGCAAAAAAAATATTTTAACTCCTATAATCAACAAATAGATGATCCTAGCCCAACAAGTATGCAATTAGATTTCTCTTTGAAAAATAAAACAATTAAAGGAAAAGGAGCAATTCTCTCACCATTGGAGGAAATTGTTGATAGTGTCGTTTCCCTTGCACTACAACAAGAGGAGATAAATTTAGTTTCGAATCACTCTGTGAATTTGATCCAACTGCGAATTCAATATCCAATTTGGTACTCTCCCCATTAAGATTCAACTCTTGAGAATTCCACATTGAAGGGAAATAACCATGGCCACCCACATTCGAGGTTGACAATCCACCTTCCACGTCTACAATCCCTGTCCTCTGAATAACAATATTTATAACCATTATTTCTAAAGATTTGAGCAGACTCTTAAGATAAGCACACCAGAAAAGAAATTAGTTCACTCATGATTCATGTATCCCAATATTCTTAATGATTATGAAACATTGCCAAAAACGATTTAAGGTTTTTCTTTTGGGTGCCCAAACAGAATACTAACAACATCAATCACTTACAATCCCAGAGCCTATGTAACTTATCAAGAAAGACCAGCAGGAAGGATATCAGAAACTTTCTATTGAAAGTTGAAACACACCTGGAGGAGGATTGCAGAACAAGACTGGCTCTCTTATCATTGTTCTTTGGCAGCATAGGCAAGGATTCTCTGCTCTAGCTGCACCCCGAAAGGCCCCACAAGAAACATACCAACAACACTCAAACGAACCAAAAAAAAAAAAATTTAGAACAAGCGAAGGTGTATGCGATGAACATTTCCTATTAAAGTAACCAAATGGAAATAAAACAATTAAGGTAGAAGATTTTAGGCTCAAGCAGTCTAGATTGCATTCTTTAGTTAGATCGGGATTTTCCAAAAAATAGTACACTGCCATATTCACAAGAATCCAAAAATAGGATGAGTCTATATACTAGAAGTGGACCAAAAATCACGCTGCGTCAACTATACAACCAAATATTGACCACAGAGTTGGATGATTAATACTTGGTACTTTCAGGTCAGGACGACTTGGGAGTGTCTAAAAGATGAAAACTTTGGGCAATCCTAGAGGTCTCCTAACATATTAAATACCCAGATAATAGATGGCCTTGAATACCACTTGTCTTTACAAAAATCATCTATGGTTCCAACATACTTTCACATCAAGGTAAGTGATATGAGTTACAATCTTGAGGTCACTCCAGCATGGTTTATTGGAATAATGCATACTAAAAACCAATAATACTTACTAAGATTTACTCAAGTGCAATGGGGTGGTTCTAATGATTGAATGTTCCGCAAAACATACAAATGCTTCCTTAAATAGCAAAATATTTACATGAAATAGTTATAAGTCATGGGAAAGGGTCCATGATCTCCAATATAAAGAGTAAATGATCTAAAGTTGATGAATTCTATTAAGGACCTGATCTAACATTACTAATTCATTGATTAAAAAGATATTATTAATACGCTATCCACTGAGTTCTTTTTTTGTTTGCTTTTCATTCTTTTGATAAGTGTACCCATTTAGTTGATAACCATTATCGAGCAAAAAGAGTAATCAGCAATTCAGTACCAGTCAATTAGTGCAAGCATTATATCACTACACACCCATCCTTGTCCTCCTCACAAGCTTGATGGAAGTATAAACATCACCATGTGTTTCCTAACTATCATTTAGTTTCCATTACTATGACTATATCACTATACTGTTATTTAGTACTATATATGGTTAATGTTTATGGCAGGGCTGGCTTGACCATAAGGCAACTTAGGCAACAGCCTAAGGCCCAGTTGAGAGAAGTCCCCAAAATTGAAATTCTTTCCCCCTCTCATGTGGTGAGAAGACCCCTCCTAAAAAAATCTCCTAAAATATTTTAAAAGAATTGTAACTGTTTACCTCGATCCTCTACCTAACAATTTTCTTATTTACTATTTTATAATTGTTTTATCACTATTTATAGAAATAAGAGAATCAAATAATAGTGTTTAAAAGAATTGTATCTGCATTCATATCCTGGATTTTGGGATCGAAGAAATGCACTGTGCTGTATCCATCATCTTAGCCAATGATATTTTGAAAATAAACAACATCTTACCAACAGAAAATGGTTACGCACCTTTGTGATCCCTCGGGAATATTTGAAATAGAAAGTTTATCTATTTCACTGTAAGTCAAGCTAGATTTAGATCGCTCAAGTGTGTCATTAGTCCAATTCACATGTACCAAGATTGCAAAAGCAAGGAATGTGATCGGAACAAAGATTTTAAGTCTGCAAGAAGGAAAAAAAAATTAGCACCAAATTTAAGGGATAGAGACTATTATGATGGTGATGAGCACCAAAGAAGAAATTACACAACATATTAGAGTACAAATTCAGGTTAGGATTGTCTTCACTCTTCAGGGATAAGAAGTTTGACAGCTCAATGTAGCGTAAGACAAATCTTTGGTTAATATGCAATAAACCATATTGGGTCTTTTAGCCATTCATAGATAGATGTATATCAATACCCTCATACAATACAAAGAATAAAACCCCTCCAAGATTACCACCTTTTTAGAGTTTTAAGAGTTTTCTTAATGGATTTTAAAAATAATGATTGGACTTCACCTTTTCTTTCTTTTGAACAAACTGAGTTTCTCTTCTGGCCAAGACCAGATTGGAAAAGAAGTTAATCTTGTTATAAAAGCGCTAATGATAAAAAAATCTTGCTTATGATGCAGTACCAATGGCAAGAGCACACGCACACACATACACACAATCAAGTTTTCTCTCAAACCTAACTCAACAGAATTGTTACCATCAATTGGTATTTTCATTTCCATGTGATTCTTATTTACTCAACCAAAAAAAAACATAATCAAACCAATGTTTATTTTACATTTCTCCCTCTCTCTCTCTCCTACTATTTTCACTTTTCTTTTCTTTCTTGAATTGTATTTATTAATATGTTCAAATAAACATAGAACGTGGTCAATTTTTTTTTAAACATTATAGAGTGTTAGCAGATTGCCATCATCATTTACAAAGGATAGTCTCACAAAAGATAGCTTTCAATAAAGAGGTCAGCATTGCACCAAAAATTCTATTTTCTTTATTGAACAAGAATTAGAACAATCATAACAAAAATGATTGAACTGAGGTTCCTCATGATTCAAAATCAAGGACATTCAAGTTGATCTATGGGGGGCATGTAAAGCAATTTTATACTATAGAATTGTTAAATCCAGAGAAGAAGCCCAAATTATAAAAGATTGGATACGGTGATCAGAAAGAGAAAATTTGAAATAAGGAAACCCTTAAGTACCTCTAGCTTTCAATGATATTTTGGTTTTTGATCTTGGTCAACTGAGAAACCAGAAGATCATAAACTTTACTCTTCAGCTGTAAAATGCAAACACACACACAAAAAAAAAAAAAAAACAGAATTAGCTATAAAACCCAATTTCAAACTTGATGTATCTTTCGTGAGAAACAACTTTAAGAATCCCGATGAATTGATCATGAAACACAAATCCGCTAAAATCAGAAATGTGAAGGAACCCGTTTATTATGTTTTTAAAATCTGTTTTCTATATAACTACAGAAATATGGTTAGTCCAACGAAATTCTGATAATAAAAAAATGTCTGGAATCAGAATCTAATAATCTGAACCAAATGCGTTTTCCTCCTATAGCAATTTCACACAGAAAAATTTATAGAGCTGCTATTGGTACCCCAACTTTAACTTATTAAACAAAAAGGTAAAGGGAGATAGATAGGGACTCCTTGCCTAAAGGCCCCTTTTCCCCTCAAAGTAACCATTGAGGCTGCCATTAATAACGATAGAAAACATACATAGGGGAAGAGTTACAAAGCATGACCCAGCTGACAAAAACTAGAGGGAACCCCATGGATTTCAAACAAACTTCAAATGGCTTCGCAAGAGACATTATCAAAAAATTTTCTGAGGTCGACTTTAATGGCACATCTAGGAGTTCCAAAGCAAGATGTTGTCTATGATTCTTACACCCTTTGGTGAAGGCAGCAGTTGGTTGCTATTAACCAATTTGTGAACCACCTTGTTCATTTTGTTGGCTAGGAGCTTGGAGATGCATTTGTAAAGAACATTGCAGCAAGATATTGGTCTATATAGTCATCAAAAATTGAGGGCATTTCCACTTTAAGAACCAAGGTAACAGCTGTCGCTTATATACAGTACCAATGGCAAGAAAACATCATCATCAGCATCTTAGGCCTTATGAATTAAGACATTTTTTTTTTCGAATTATAGAATTAGAGACAACAGACACTAAAGCCAAAAAACAAAATCCATTAAATTTTTTGATAGATTTTATCTTATTGTTTTGTTTTTTTAAATTCTATAAGGAAAAAAAAGAAGAAGATATCAACAACAAATTTATCATATAAATGCAAGAATAGAGCTATCAAAGCAGATATCCATTGAAATTGATGTAATCACCTCTATTGATCTTAGATGCTTAACCATCATTCATCAAATATAACGTACAGACATAATTAAAGATGCTACAAGAGGGCTGGCAATAACACAAACCATACAGAGAGATCTAGAGTGGTTTTTTAGGGGTTTTTTTTTATGGTTTTTGAGAGAGATAGACTTACAGATGAGATTTGGAGTGGTTTGATCGGTGGCACTGATAAGTGAACTTTTGTTCTTATGGTTTTCGACTTGGGCTCTGATTTCTTCTTCGATTTAAGCTCTGAGAGATTACAAATCCATTGACGAAGTGAGTTATCGATCCGAAATGGGAGATTGAGAGATCGTCTCGAGTGTCTAGTTTGATCGAACCAAATCAAGAGGGATTTTTGAGAAGTTGATTGAAATGGAAGAAACTTTTTCGAACTCAAAAATTGGTACAGATGGCTGAGAAGGAAAATCAATGACGATGGAAGAACTGACTTTGCAGTTCAATCAGGTTTCGTTTCCACTGAGATGAGGAAAATCGGTAGAGAAGGAAGAATGGACTTGGCAGTTGGATCTGATTTCGTTTTCACTGAGCTGGCTAAGAAGAAAAATCGTTAAAGATGGTGTAAGGTTTTATTTCTTTTATTTTTTGTTTGAAAATAATTTCGGTAGTTCGTGGGCTTGGGCTGTCGAGTTTTTTTCTTACGGTTATTGGGCCAGCGAAAATAAACGTGAGATTTGGGCTGCCGAATTTAATACTCTAATAGTAGCGAATTTTAACTTTTTTGAGATAGTGTGAAAAGTGTGAACGTTCACTTTAATACTTCTAAGGATTTTTATTTATGATATTCTAATGTAATCACATTTTTGCACTTGACACTTTCACCCTATTGAAACTAAATTCTTTTATTTTTTTATTCTTTTTAATCTTTTTTTTTTTTTTTTTTTATTCTCGTTTTGAAGTATCTTTTTCTTTTCTTGCACTTTTTATTTTTTCTATTCTCCTTATTTTTCCCACTTTTTAAGAAAAACAGGGTAGCCTTTTTTCAGGTACTTAGTCTAATTCAATGGTTGTTGTTCAAGATTTATTCAACATAGTACTATTTTTCTTTTAATCAACCAATCAAATGAACAAGTCAAAGTTCATCAAACCCAATTTTTTCTAATATTCTATGTGGAAGGAAGGTAAAAGCTCACTCAATTTATCCTAGATAATTGTTAAGTGCCTAAAAGTGTATATTTTCGTATTATTTTATAGAGCACTTAACCATATTTTCTAACCTAAAGTTATGATTTCTTCATAAAATCATGTATAATAGTTAATTCATCATAAATTATATTTTACTAACTAAATTACATGTATTTTCATGAATTTTGAGGATTTAATTATATGTCCAATTCTTATTGATAAAACAGATGGAAATTAAAGAATCAAAGAGTGAAAAAACTATCAAAGTCAAATACTAAAGTCCAAAGTCAAAGTTCAATATCAAAGTCAAAGTCAAAGCATAGTTCAAGAGATTTAATAGTTTTGGATTGATAAAATCTAGTTATGAATCTACCACATCATACTGTTTTGCCCATACCTTTTAACTCACTTATCAAAATCTTGATGGGTTTTGAAAAAATTGAACATGAACCTTTTATGGGTTTAAGAAAATCGAATATGAATCGTTATAGGTTTTGAAAACTAATAAGTATCTTATTTTAAAGAACACGACCAAGTAATATTGTGAAAATAGTTCTCAGATATATAGATTTTATAACCTACGCTTTGATACCACATGTTAAGTTTATATTATTTAAGAATAATCATTTCAATCATTCAAAATCAATTATATCTCAAGAGCCTATCACGTTAGGATCTGATCAAAATTTTAGGGTGTTGACCTTGTTGATCCATAAGATCAAAACCTGATTTGATGTCGAATCTGGTGGAGTGAATCGTTTTCCTTTAATTTCACAAGTTCCTTCTTGATCTGTGTTCCATGATTAATAGACTCACCTTCTCCTCCCTATCTACTTGCAAGATCGGCTAGGGCATGCTTTGATTGATGGTGAAAATCAATTGCTAGAAATAGATCCCTTCAACATGTTGGTCGTGCCTTTTATTGGGGTGCCAATCCTTTCTTATATAAATGTGAGTAGTGCACCTAGAGTTCCTCTTTTATTAGAATTCCTTTCCAACAAGATTTCATAATAAAATCTAATGAGTAATCTTTCCAATTTCCAATGAAAATTGTTTCCTTAATTATTGACATTTTTTAATTTAGAATCCAATTAAATCAAAATACTTAAAAATCGTGTAGGCTGTATGGGCCACACCAAACGTGAGTCAACATAGAAACTTAACAATCATAATGATCATTCAAACCATTAATATAATTAAATCTTATCATAATCTATAATTATATTATCTAATCTTAAAATATAATTAGATGTATCACAATCCACCTTGTTACATTGCATTATACTTAAAACTCTTACATCATCTTGATCAATGATCATTATAGTTTTACAGAAATTAATCACCTCTAAAAGCACCAAATGCATGTTCTCGATGACAAGAACATTGAACACAATTATGATTATGTGATGAAAGAAGATGTTAATTGGAATGATAATAAAATCCCTTGTCTTTCATCATTAGAAAATAAATAAAATAAAAATTATTTATTTAAAAACTTTTTTGCATAAAGAAAAAAGTACCCCTGGTCTTACTAAGTTAGTAAGGATTTCACCCTTACTAGGCGTCCATGGGCTCACTTCTTGGCATCCAAAAGCATGATCCGGTGCTTCAGGGTTGTACATAGAGGATGAAATTCTATGAATTTTGAAAAAATAATTTCAAAAAAAGTTATTTTTCACTGTTAAATTTAATTTTTTGATTTTGGAGTTATGTGGAAGATCCATAGCCACTACGTCATATTTTACAAAAAACGACGGGCCAAAGCCGTCGTTTTTAAAGAAAAATGACGGTCCCCGCCGTCGCAAGAGCAGTTGTAAATAACAATGTCGTTTTTACTGAACGACGGTTGGCACGTGTCAACAAAGTGTCATAAAAAACGACATACATGGTCTGTTAAAATAAAACGACGGTCGAAACCCGTCATTTTTTAGTCGAATTTAAATTTAATTAATACATATAAACGACGGCTTAAAGCCGTCGTTTTTTGACACTTTTTTTTCCCCCCAAATTTAACCACTATTGTTTGGCATTTTTAATATTTTTCGCCTGAAAAGAACATGACAATTTTCATTGAACAGAAAATTGAAATCTAACAAAATAAATAAATACTCCAAAAAAATAAAAATTTACATTTTTCAAATAGAAACCATTTTCCTTCAAATTTTACAAGTGCAATCATAGTCCAAGATGCCCCATTTTCCCAATGTTTAAAGTAGTTTTTCAAAAAATTTCTACCAACTTCACTTCACTTGACTTGTAGAAATCAAAACCAACGTCTGTCTTTCTCGGTCCTTGGAATAATGACGTAGCGATTCTTAAGGATAACATACATTCCTACTTGCGACAAATTGCCGAAATCTGTGGTTGAAAAATTAAAAAACATTGTCAGATATATAGTAGTGACACCGACTACCTAAAGCAATCCAAGTAATTATGGAAGAAAGATGAATATACCAAATTACAAAATAAAAGTACCTCTATCATATAATTTTTTATGTTTAGTGTCTATCTACCATATAAAGCAAGAAAAGTACCTCTGTTCAATAAAACTTTATTCGAAATTTGGGCCAATCAATAATATCACCTCATGTCAAATCAGCGAATGTTCCTTCTCCACTCTGTCGAATCACATTCCCATCAAGGACTTCATCTATAAGAATATCGTAACTATCTGAATCTGCATTAGATGCACCTATTACTCTTCCTTCGGCAACACAATCATGTGGTCGTTGTAAGCGATTAACCTTACAAGGACCTGTCTGTATGCTTGGTGGATTAGAATGTGACTCATGATGTGGAGAATCAGGCCTTACCTATAAAATCATGTAGACAATATCATTGCAACAATAGAAGTTCACTCATTTATCAAAAATAAAATGCCAATATTATACCTGTGAAAAACTACCGAGATTGGTGGAAGACCGCATTGGTGTCCTAGTAGAAAAATTTGATTGTTGTAAAGTCTCATTCATCTTTTGCATCGCTTCCGTCAACTTATCCACTCTATTATGAAGGATTGTCGTCTCATACGCCAAGGCTTGCTTGTAAGGAATTGAAGCACTCACGGAAGTCTTGGAAACACCTGAACCCATTCTCCGAACACGACCCCGACTATCAAGACATAAAATAAAACCTATGTATGAACTCACATTATGCACATGACAAGGAAAATGCTGAACTGATTATGCTCCACGACACTACACTCAATATTGTGCTGACGTGACAGTGTCTTCTAAAGCTAAAAAATCTATTGTTCTAGGAACACTGCCATGTTAGCTCAATATCAATTGAGCACAAGATGCCAATATAGATCCTTAAAAGGAAAATGATACAGACAGATACAATTGAGAAATACATGGAAGCATAACTACAAATAAAATTCCTAATTAATGCTATCCATAGCTCCACTAAAGAGAAATAGTGTACAATGTGTTAGGGGGGCATACCCCTAGATTAGTTTTGGTTTCTGTAGAAAACAGTAAATCAAGCCAATTCTGCCAATCAACTATAATAATAATAATGCTGAAGTGTATCATAACAATAAATTTCATCATCATCATCATCATGCTTTATCCCATAATCCCATACTTATCATAACAAGACATTAATGGGGAAAACCTCCACCATACTTTTCAATTCTGTACAACTTAAATATGAGGTCCTAAATTCAGAGAAATTGAGTAAAAAAAATAAGCACAATGACACCCATTTGTTCCCTGTACAATAATAGGGGTAACTTTGTCAATGAAAATAGCGGAAATGCAAAGAAATAAATAATGGGAGATTGTTCAATGAAAATCCTAAGGAAGATTGTAGCCAGCCACATGAACCATTATTCTGCAGTAGTCAATTTTTTGGACTTTTTAGCAGGAGAGGCTACACTACAACTTTAATAGTAATTGAAGTCAAGTCAAGTCTTGGCGTCAATTTCAAAAAGAACGAAAGATGCATTGACTGATGAAATAATAAAAATAAATATATATATATATATATATATATATATATATATATATATATATATGGGAAATGTTCAGCACCCTAAGTTTTACCACACACTTTAACAAACGTTTTTTGTCCTACATGGGTTAGAAGTTTTGGAATGAGCTGATTTTTGGTGAGGATGATCTCTATGATTAGAAGATCATCCTCCCCAAAAATCAGCCCATTCCGAAATGTTTAGCCACATGTTTACACGTTGAAAAATCGTGGACCGTCCATTTTTTGTAAATCAATTTTGATGGGGTTAGAAGTTTTGGAATGAGCTGATTTTTGGTGAGGATGATCTCCTCACCATAGAGATCATCCTCACCAAAATCAGCTCATTCCGAAACTTCTAACCCATGTAAGACAAAACGCGTTTGTTAAAGTGTGTGGTAAAACTAAGGGTGGCGAACGGGACCCTATATATATATATATAACAGATCAGTCAAACCACCATTTCAAGTTTAATTGATCCAATGTGTTTGTGTCTCAGAAATGTATCATTCAAAGATATGTAAGTTCAGTTGGTTCAATTTGTTCAAAACAAAAATAAAAGCAATTTTCAGCTGGTTCAATGAGTTTTAAAACAGAAATAAAAACAAGTTTCAACTTGTTCAATGTGTTCAAAACAGATATAGAAACAAAGTTAGTTGATTCAATGTATTTAAAATGGAAAAATAGCAACAGCCCATAACCTCTTTAATATTACCAAATTTAAAACAAAAATTACGTCAAACTGAAATCATCCTTTATTAAAACAGAAACCACTCCCATCATTCCTAAATATCTACAAGTTTTCATGAAATCTTGTATTAAACTAAAGAAAACCAAATATTGATTCAAAGCCACCATCAATATAATGAAGTGTGCTAAGGTTGTTACCACTCCAACAGCTGTTGTAAGCTTGAAATGGTGGTTTGATTTCAGTCAAACACTAGAATAAGAGGTGTTCACATTCAGATTACAAGATGAATTCAAAATATATATATATATAACAAATCAGTTAAACACTAGAACAAGAGGTGTTCACATTCAGATTACAAGATGAATTCAATATATATATATATATATATATATATATATATATATATATATATATATATATATGGGTCCCGTTCAGCACCCTAAGCTTTACCACACACTTTAACAAACGTGTTTTGTCCTACATGGGTTAGAAGTTTTGGAATGAGCTGATTTTTGGTGAGGATGATCTCTATCGTGAGGAGATCATCCTCACCAAAAATCAGCTCATTCCAAAACTTCTAACCCCATCAAAAATTGTTTACAAATAATGGACGGTCCACGATTTTTCAACGTGTAAACATGGGGCTAAACATTTCAGAATGGGCTGATTTTTGGGGAGGATGATCTTTTAATCATAGAGATCATCCTCACCAAAAATCAGCTCATTCTAAAACTTCTAACCCATGTAGGACAAAAAACGTTTGTTAAAGTGTGTGGTAAAACTTAGGGTGCTGAACATTTCCCTATATATATATATATATATATATATATATATATATATAGATATATATATATATATATATATATATATATATATATATAACAGATCAGTTAAACACTAGAACAAAGAGTTGTTCACGAAAATCACGAAAATAAATAAATAAATTATTCTCACCGTTTGTTGGCTTTTGACATGGCTGGCAATGTATATATCTGTCCTGGTAATCTCCTTATGAGGATCTTCTTTACTCTATAAATGAAACAATCAAATATGTAAATGAACAATATATACGTATTTCATTCCTAACATGATATTAAACTTACCAATCATCAGTAAGCCGGGCTTGTCCCTTTCTACCAGAGGTATGAGTGTTTTTATTTTCTTGTCTAACACGCTTCCCAGTCGCCCACAAAGCTTGGCCCTCAGGTGTCGAGTTGAAGTCGACAAACCTCTCCTAATCTTCTTTTCTCACGTAATGAGGTACATGTTTTTTCCTTTCTGCATCCGTTGGATATTTATCATATACGTTCCGACGGAGATTACTTTTCCATTCTTTCCAACATAAGTTTGCTTTTTTGATTACCCGATCCTTATGCCATTTTTGAATTTGATAGGTGCCCTATAAAGAAAATTAAATAAGATGTGTTATATTTGTAATAAGTCATAGTTACAATTTACAAGTAAAAATAAATCATTTAATACACATGCACTCACACTGATAGACTCCCAAATTTGTTCCTTGAGCTTAGTAGGCACATTAGTCCACCTATCATATATAAGTGGCACATGTGTCTTTGCTACCCGCCCGATAGTAGTGTATAATCTAGATGAGTTAGGACCGATTGGTTGCCCATTTAGATTGAACTGAACTTGGATAAGCCCACCTATGAAAAATGAAAAGAATTAACAAAAACGTGATAACAAATATTGAATAAATGAATACAATCTATTCACCATTTATACATACTCTCAATCGTAGATGTAGATGCGGGTGCAGATGCGGATGCTGATACCGATGCCGATGCCGATGCCTATGCCGATGCTGTGTTAGGAGCGGATGATGATCGGCCAAATGACATAGTGCTGGAATCACAAATAGTATTTTCAAGTCAAGTAATTTAAATAAAGGCAATGATAATAATACATGAATCATATATCGCTTAAAAATGCAGTCTCTACAATGAATTGGTCCAGCGAATCAGTTTAAGAATTTTACTAGGCTCAAATCCCATTGGATCTACCAATTAGTTTTGACCCGATCAATTATGATGTGTATTGTTCCAAGTTAAAGGTGCTAGTTTGCTAAATTGGTTAGAGGCTATGGGTGTTGATACCATGACTTGAATTCAAAATTAACCTCATTTACTGATTTCTAATCACAAACTTGCTTGCTTATAGAAAAAGATGTATTTTTTCTGGATTTGATTTATTCTGATTTTGAAACTCAATAATTTTGGATTGATCTTTATTCAACTTGAATAAATTTAATAAAAGTATATGTATCTTTTGTATATTGTCAACATAATATCAAATCAGTGCCCTATTGAATTATGAGATGGTTGATCCAAGATCGATCCAATAAGTTATCAAATCAAATTTAGCAGAACCCAGGTCCTTAATTTGGACCCATAGATATCAGATCGAAACGGATCATATATTGGGTTTGATCCGATCCATTGACAGTTCCACTTACAAATCTGTTGAATGCCAAGTGTCATGAAGAGGTACGAGACAGACGTGGACAATCGGGGGACCACAACTTCCACGTTGATGGTCAAAGTCAAAAAAATTAAATTTCAAATAGACATTGGCAGCCTTTGGACATTTATGATGATCAGAGTGGCTAATGATGGACAGTAAAGGAAATATCAGAGTGAAAAATGGTGTGTGATCTATCTAAATATCTTGCTGAGGAGTGTCTATCAGTCACGATGTAGACTTTGGACATTTATCGAAATGAAGGTATGAGACTTGTAAATCATAGTTGTTTACACTAATGTGAGGATATTTGGAAAGATGAGTTTGAACATGAATTTGATAAAATGCTCATGAGACATCATGCAACAGGATTGCAACAACATAGATTACAACCAAGTCAGGAGCATGGGCAGCTCTGATATTTCAATTAGAGCCGACCATGACTTTGATACCATGTGAAATTTCTTATAAATCAAAATCAAAATAATCAAAAGAGCAATTCAAATTATTTGAATAACCTGAATTAAATTGATCTCCGGCGAGATTCATTTAAATAAGGAATATAGTTACAGATCAGCCAATCAGGTACATAAATACATCAACTTGATACAGTGTATTTGATCACCTTAATAAAATACAACATGACTAACCTATCTACATTATTTTATACATATTGATACATCTTAATAAATTGTAACATAACTAATACTCTAATGGTTAGAACCAATTTGATGTGAATATATTTATTAAATTTAAAATTTTCTCATGTTGAATACACTTCTCAGGGGCAGGGCATCGATGAGGATGATGGGTATATGTATCCACAATACAAAGTACAATAGTGAAATGGACTGCTGAGAAAGATTTTTACTTATTAGAAAAGTCAATTCGTGACAGTGAATAACTAATTTTTTATTGGCTGATGGAAACACCAAGGATATGGGAGACCACAATATCTAATCCCATCTTCTTTTCCTTAAATAATACTTGATATAAATTACTTTTTTATTGACATAGATGAATGCAACTAGAAACAAGAGATCACTAAGGATGTTAATGCATCATATCTCATCCAAAATTCAATCAAATCTAATAGATATTTTTGGATTTGGATTGAGTTTTTAGGTTGATCTCTTTAAAGTTGTTAATGAATCAAATCGTACCTAATATAAATGTTTTTTTTTCTCTTGACATTATTCTTCTAGGATTACCCCCACCCAAAAAATAAAAAATAACTTTGCTTTTAAATTTCTCTCAATCCAAACACAGCATTAAGGGAAATTGTGAGAGGTGTGTAAAATTTATAAGTAATTTGGAGGACATCCAAACACTAATATTCTCTCACTTTGCATTTGGTGAACCCTAAGGATGGTCTACTTTAGGATTTTCTATCTTATATGTTGTTTACAAGCAGGGATTAGATCTCATCAAGTGTAGGTCTCATTCATGAGAAATTTCTGGCTAATATTTAGTTCGAGGCTACGCATTTTAAACTGAAGGTGAAACCTGGGAAGACTAATGACACCATGTTATCAAAAAGGAAAGAAAAGAAAAGAATAATTTATGTCATACATGTGCATTCCCACATGCAACCTACTAGTAAAATAAAATAATTGATAACATGGTTCAATAATGTGAATGACTCCACCCATAAACTCCATGAATCTGATTTAATGCGTTTAATAGGTACCGCATTGGTCCCAAAAGATGACAATGGGAGATCAAGTAAGTTGCAACTATGTCCATATCAACCAAGAAAGTCTCCTCACGAACTATCAGCCATGAAAATCTAAAATCTGCCCTAAAAATTACCAATCAAGATAATGTGTATGTGGACATCCAAGAAGACAGATCTACAAAATTACTCATTGAATTTATGGGTCCAAAAGTGCATGTGACAAGGTTCTTTAATGGGGTGTGACTACCAAAGCTTTTTGTGCCATAAGGGCACATTATTCTATACAGCTCGAATGTTACTTTTCCAACAGAGACGAGTTGCCTCATCAAACTCGGTTTCCACACAACAAGTGTAACCTGTCAAGAGCACTGTTTTAGAACACTAGAAGTTTGGTTGAGTCTCTAAAAGGGGACCCTTATAAAGAGACATCAACTCTTTATCTTACAAAGGAAACCTACACAAATTATTATTATAGAAAGAGCCATCTCAACTTTCAAGAGCACATGAATTAGAGATTTATAGAGATTTATAGAGAAATGGAGAGAAACACATTTATTTTCTCTTCTTTTCGCTAAATTTCTCTCAATCCAAACATAGCATTAAGGGAAATTGTGGGAGGTGTGTAAAATTTATAAGCAATTTGGAGGACATCCAAACACTAATAGGGCTCGTGTAATGATCAACCAAAGATGATGATCACAAATAGTAACTTCTCCCCTTTATACACAGTTGGAGAGGATTTTTCAGAAAGCATAAATTATCATTAATTATATTTTCCCAAACTTTCTAAGACATCTAACTAGAAATATTATTCTAGACCTATGGTGAAACATTATTATATTGTATATTTTTCTATCAAATTTCAGAGTTTTATCGTATATAACTTTCTATACTAATTGATGAATGGAAAAGTTTCATGTAGCACCATACATGAATAGAAGAAAATAAAAAATAAAAAATAAAAATAAATCATTCGCTTAAATGAGAGAATCAAAAAACTTCTCACTCGAACCAGACTCGCAGGAACTTGAATTCTCCATGAGAGAACAAAATCAACGAAAAAAAATGCATAATTTCAAATCAACAACAAATTTCACAGATGAGTAATAAAATTTCCTTAAAGGAGATAAGTGAATTTCATTCCAAAAACTAAAAAAAATCAGTGAGGATCGTTAAAATCATACCAAGAAATCGAGAAGATATTCAATCAGATCAAACAAACAAGCTCAATCTACTGAGCCTCAAGAGATGAGTAGAACCAACGATGAGTGAACCTTCGAATCAAGACTGGAATCGCAGAATCCGTAATTGAACTTTGAGATCTGGGAAGAAATAAAAGTTAAGAAGAAATCTCAATTATTCAAGTAAAACCTAGCTTAAATTAAAGAAATAGATACAGACCATTCTCAAATGGATGTAAAAAACATTATGCTCAGAGAGAGAGAGAGAGCTACCGTGCGAACCTCGCCTGGTTTCGTAAGTCCGAAACTCAAAATCGTGAGAAAAGAAATCGAGAAGATATCTAAAATGGGATTTGTTAAAACTCTAGGATTTTTTTTAAAGGAAGAAGAACAGAGAAGAAATCGAAAATGATTTCTTGGTTGTCTTTGAGAAAGAAGATACAAAGAAGAGATCCCAAATTTTGATTTGGTAAAGGTTGGTGCGGCAATAGTAGTACTCACATTTTATTAACACCACACCAAACGATGTAACTGAGAAAAAACAAATACTGCTGTAATTTCAATGAATAATTTTC
>NC_141382.1:12385091-12540091 GCF_017979445.1 Akebia trifoliata | reverse complement strand
AAATGACGGATTAAATTAGTTGTTAATAAATGATTATTATAATCGCCATTAAGGGTTAAACAATAGGTGAAAACCGTCGTATATAAACGACGGCTTTAGTCCGTCGTTTTTTCCGCAATATTTAATCGTTTTTAACAGTTTGTAACGTAGTGAGCTGTCCATATTCAAAATCATGGATCTAGTTCAAAAGAAATTGTTTTATAATTTGTTTTTCAAATCTGAGTAGTTGATGAAACTTAGAGGGGATTGGTGTTCGATTTTTGATGCGGTAATCCATTTGAGCACAACGACCTTTAGAAAGGCTCAAAATTTTACTATAATAGTAAGGCAAGGGTTTCACTAAATAAAACAACTGTAATATCTTCCAACTACATTGGTTGATGTGTGTATTATTGCAAAATATTCCTTACAGACTTAAATTTTCTATATGTACGTTTCACCAACCTGTCTTCCATGATTTTTATTCAGAGATTTACCCACATACTGTTGTATTTTTATTACAAAAACTCCCAAACCTTATATTGTGGATGTATGACGTAAATTCAAATTTATGGGTTTAATTTGCTACATGATCAGATGCCATTTGGTTATAAAGAGCAAAATTTCTAAGAATTCTGAAAAAAAAATTTGAAAAAAAGAGTTAACTTTAACCATTGAATTTTAGTTCTAAATTTGGGAGTTTGGTAGCCATCCATTTTCAACACCTCCACTCAAGTTCAAAAAAGGATTCTTTGTTCTTTTGGATCAGAGATTCTACATGCAATCTAGAAAACTGTGGTGTTGGACTGCCAATTTGATGATCCAACTAGGCACAACGAATCTCAGTAAGATTTAAAATCTTACTAAGCTAGTCATGATTACCTAATTCATAAAGTAAGATATGTTCAAGCAACAAACTCAAACTTGATAAAGTAAGGGAGTTTTTGTATAAAATTACTACAGATAGGTCTGCCCGGTAAATCTCTCAGTTCTATTTATTTAAGGAAGCAACTCCTTTAACAAGATAATTGATACACCAACCCATTTAACTGTTCCCAACAGTCCTTCACTTATTTCCAATAATAGTACCAACAACACTAACTTAGTAAGATTTTAACTCTTATTAAGGATCGTTGGCCTCACCTTGTGGTATCCAAAAATATGTTCCAACCCAACACGGTTGTAGAGGACAAAATTCTATCAACTTTAAAATTAATATTAATTTTCACCTTCAATTTCATGAAATCTAGAGGGCTATGATGTTGTATTGCCAATGTGGTAGTCTATTTGAGCAAAACGTCCCTTAGTAAGACTAAAAAGTCTTACTAAATTAGTAAGGAAAGTGTTTTTTTTTTCTACTTTTTATTATTTAATGGACAAAATTAATGATAGTGGAGGAAAAAAACAGATAGTGAAATTATATTATGTTTTTTTAATCAGTAATGGTGTCTTTACTTATATACCAAAATATAATTACATATTTGAACAATAAATTCTTAAGAAGTACCAATTTAACATGATAAACCTAGTTCCAACTTGAATTAATCATGATAAACCCAGATCCCAGGTAGAATATCTTATACATCACATTATACAATAGGGCATATTAATAGAACACTAGGTGAGACTCCATTAGTCTGTGCAACAATATTTGTAAGGTCGCATGTATATGTAGTTGTTGTACAATGTTCATACATCCTCAGTAAAGTCTTCCCTAATTAATTCAACTTCTTAGATAGAGTTTGATAATCTGTCGTAGATTCAATGGATATACATCCTCAATATCACCATCCAATAACCGATTTACAATCAACCTGTTTGCCACCTCGGTAGGATGATAAGAATCCCAGAAGAAGTACTTCGACCGATCAGGACAATACGTCGATATGGAACCACACGTAAGGAATCCCCTGCAACATCCTGGGTCTATTACCTCAAAGCCTGTGAAAAGCAATGGAGTAATATTAGATTTATGTCATTCAAAACAAATAGAGACCACATTTTAGAGCTTGATATGATTTGAAGATAAGCTTCCATCATAACTTTCCAAATAAGATTAAAAAGACACCAAATGTTTCTTTCTCATCAAAGGGAGTTCTAATTAAGAATTTTTATGTGAAAAAATAGAAAATACTTCTCCAAATTTTCCAATAGATTATTTGATTTGAAAGATTGACATATTTTAAGTAAATTTGATGTGATAATAGAAGTTCTCCCAAGTATGATAGACCAACCATAATTAGTATAACTCTGAAGTAAATCAGACACAATGCGATAAGCGTTTGCATAAAATAATCTAGCTTCGGTGAGGCTTGAGTTCTGTTCGATAACGAGATCCTTAAGCCCTTTATTGAAGGACATGGCGAGTTGATTTGTATCAGCAACACAATTTTCTCCAACCAATGGATTTGACTCCCTCTGAGATGGAATACATCCAATTGGTCCTACGTTCAACACTAAAATCTTTCTTGCACCTAAACTGTGCAGTCTCTGTAAGAGAAAACGTGTAGATATGTGTTAGCTAGAAATGGAAATCGGATGAAAGGAAGGGAGAGGGATTACTCTTAATTGAAGTCGGTATCTTGTGATCAGCTGTAGTATGAAATCGTCCGGAGGCACTAGTATTCGTGTTCCTAAGAGGTAATTATCGAGGAAGTCATTCGATCCAATTGTAATGGTGAAAAAAGAGCTCTTTAGCAACTTTGAAGTCTTTTCCATGCCAAGGCTTGAGATTAGGAATTGTCGGGTGTTGGCAAAATTATCAATCTGTGCATCCATGTTTATGCGACCGATCTAGATAGAAAATAAGATAAATTCATGAAACTCCAAAATTTGACTCATTAGATGGTCTAGACCATATAACATGTCACATTATAAGTATATGTAGACAAGATCGATATTTAAAATTAGTTAAATGGATTGAGTTCGATATAGAATTTGGGATGGTAGAATCAGAATTTGGGTTCAATTTAGTTAATCCGTAGTATGGTCATGGACCCTTGTATGATAATTCAGTGACAATTAGCTTCAAAAATAAAATGCACCTTGAAATTGTTAGAATATGCATGAATATATAGTTTGGCAACTAATTTTCAACGCCATGGAGATAAAAATGGCTTACAAATATGTAGCCAGTTTTGTTGAGAATTCCAGCTGCAGCGGAAGCGTAGTTCACCCCACATGTTGCAGCGGCCTCATTCGCATTGGGGCCCATGTAAGGTGGAGGATAGCAAGTCGATCCAAATTCATCACCTAAAGAAATTAATAAAATCACAATAACACATCGTCAGATCAGGCCAGACATCAATATAAATTTAAAACAAATTGAAGAGTGAACATTACCTATAAAATCCATCACTGTTTTGCCATTTGTGAAACGACCAGTAGGACGCCGACCAGCTGGAACAAAATCAATTCCATTCGGCTTCGTATCAGCCTTTGCTAAGGAGAAAATAAAATTATTGTTTCCACCATCAACCAACGAGTCTCCAAATATGAAAAAACGAGGTACACTTTTGGCTTGAGAAACAACAACTATAATAGAAAATAACACAAAAACAGGAAGAATTGAAAAAAAGGCCATTGATTCTTATGGGCTTTTTATTATTCTTATTATTATTGAAACGTATGTAGTATTGATTCTTATAGACCACCACTTGAAAATTCTGACAGATTTCATGCATAAATGTTACTAACCAGCTCCACCAAAACCTGACTATTGAATTTAAGAAGTGACAGCTATTTAACCTAACCGTCTTCATAAAGCGTTAAACTGCACTGACTCGGACTCGTGTTACTCAATTTTAACTGTTGATAGATGGGTAATTTAGACATATTTGGTGAATGTTTGACATAACCCCGCGTTGTCAAATTGATGAGTTACCTCTAGACTTCAGTCTTCGGAGGATGACTAATGAAAATGACCTAATATCTTAGTTTTCAATCTCTAGCTAAAAATAGTGGATTTTTTCTCCCAATAAATCTTCTCTATTCAAACTCTTAAATCTCTGCTGTGAATACTCTTTTAACATAAAATTGGTATCATCTTCAAACCATTATCTTCAATTTTTTTTCCCAAAAACCCTCGAGTTTTTTATAAAAAAGTTCATCATCTTCGAATTACCAAAAAATTCTATTTAATTGTTCTTAAGGTTTGAATTGAAGGCTCACGCAGATGAAGTCTTGAAATTGAAAATGATGGCATTTATATCATCTTCTCATGTAAGACAACAATGATGCAGGGTGAAGAACAATCTTCCAATTAATTCGTTGATTTTGAAAAGAATACTGAACAATTGAGCATAAAAAACTTGTTGATTCACACAAAATACAAAGTAATTAGAAAAGTAAGAAAAAACTTTCTAAAATTTCATTAAGCCAAAGTTCCCCCATATTGGAGTTACATTACTATTTATATAAAAGAGTCTTGTTCCTAGAAAAACACTAAAAATAGTCGAAATAGAAAAAAATGTATTAAAACTAGTAAAATGACTTAAGGATGGAAATTGATACAACTTAACTTTATAAATAAGTGAGAATCGACGGTGTATGATTCTGACTTTTATAACTAAAGTTATTAACAAAACAAAACTTTCATAAAATAATAAAAAAGTCTGAAAATTAAGGTAAACGAAGGAACATGCCTAAAAATGGAAAGTCCATAGCTTCTATGGATCTTAAAGATCTCAACGTTTCCATTCAAGATTTGGTTTCCTCATATTATTCTGAATCTGTCGTTTGTCCAGATCCATGGTCACACTTAGGCTTGTTGCACTGCATCATCCTCCCTGAGTTGAAAGGAACTCGTCCTTGACTTCAAGGCATTATTGTTTGAAGCATATGATCCGATTACTTTCGAGATTAACTTGTTGTACTTAACAATTGGACAACAATATGGAGGCCATCCAAGCGGTAACGTTTTGGGATATACATCGATGAACTCATCTAATAGGATTTTGACCATTGTTGGAACTTAATCAAAATCTATCTCTTCCCTACATACTAAAGTCAAACCAAAACACAATGTAACGAAAGTATCAGTGATTTTTGCAAGTGTAGGCAGATTTGAACCCTTGTTGAATTTAGACTCAAGGTCACTATTACCTTTCTCGAACTGAGAGAGTGTAGAAAGATGTGGATGAATTTGAGGTAGGATGTAGGATGAAGAGCAGTCTTCCAATTAATTCGTTGAATCTCAAATGAATACCAAACAATTGGGCATATAAAACTTGTTGATTCACATAAAATAGCAAATAGTTGGAAAAGAAAGAAAAGACTCTCTAAAAACATAAATTTTATTAATCCAAATTTGTTACCCCATATTAGAGTTACGATACTATTTTCTATAAAAGAGTCTTATTCTTAAAAAAACATGAAAATAACCAAAATTAAAAAATACTAAAAATAACTGAAGGATGAAAATAGATACTACTTAACTTTAGAAATAAGAAAGAATCGACGGTGCACGATTTTGAATTCCATAACTAAAGTTATTAACAAAACAAAACTTTCCTAAAATAACATAGGCATCTAAAAAATAGGATAATCAAAGGAATTGGACCTGAAAATGGAAACTCCAAAAATTTCTATAGATCTTGAAGATCTCAGCATTTCCATTCAAGAATAGGTCTCCTTAGATTATTATGAATCTATCACTCGTCCAAATCTATGGTCCTACTTGGGCTTGTTGCATTGCATTGCACTCATGGTAGGGTTAGCAATTCGAAATACCGCAAAATTCAATACATGAAAATTTTGAGTTATGTTCGATTTTGGGTTGCAAAAATCCAATCTAAATTTTGATAAATGAATAGTATGCGACCTATGCTTTATATGTGTATTATTCGTCTCAATTTAAAAAATTCAATAATATGATGGTGATGATGAAATTAGTGATTTTCGTAGTGATGATATAGTTGTGAGAGTAATAATGATGGTGGGGATACTGAGGACATTGGGGATACTGTTCCATTGGTTTATAAAAGAAGACCAAAGTCAAGGGACAAATCATCACTATGAAAAATTAATGTCGTATCTGGAATAAATGTTGAAGGACGCATATCATTATTATTTTTACATGATGAAAGGGACATTTGTCACCTAAAAAGGTGGATTCCTCTACAATTTGAAGTATAACTGCTTCAATGTTGAAGTTGTGTTACACTTTAGAACATAAAACAAGTTACAATAGGCAAATAGTTTAGAATAATTCAATGACCTAGAGAATTATTTTCATTTAAAAAAATGAAAAAAACTCATGAATTAAACATGAGATTATTAACAATGATTAAGTTAAGTTTAGATCATCTAAGTTATTAACCCAAAGGTGCTAGATTGCTAAGTTGGTCGAGATTAATTAAAATCTTTAAATAGAGATGTCATGTAACCCTAGGCTATAGAGTATAGAGATGTCATTGTAGGTAATAAAGTTTTGAGGAGGCCTTTACAAATTCTATAAATAAAAATCCTTGAAGTTATAAATGGGCCTTCGTATCCAAATTGAGTCCATTAACTGGGACCATGCCTCCTACAAGCTTGGGTTTTGGGTATTTCAGATAAAACCCATGATCTAATAAATCTGAGTGATCCACATAACTATCAGGCCCTACACCCAAATAAATGAGTTTGGTCCATCAACAATCCGTAGAATCCTTGAAATTGGATTTGGACAAGTTTAACCTCTGAACAAACCAATCAAATCTCTTTAAGTTGGGGTATGATTGGAAAGCTAAACTATTTTTAAGTCTATAAATACAAAAGCCTCTCTCATTTGAAAGTGGAAGTTGGATCACATTCTCTTAAAAGACAAAAGCTCTCCCTTTAGAGAAGAAGAAGATTTCAAGCCCTTCTTTAGAGATATAAAAAAATTCTTCATAGTTTCGGACTCCTATTAAAGAGAAAATCAAGCATAAAACCCTTATCTGGAAGTTAAGAAAACTTTCTCAGTCGATAAAACGCGAAGCCTAGAGAAAAGAAAATCTATATAAACCTCTACAGAAAATCAAGCTCAAAAACCCTTCTTTAGAAGCCAACAAATCATTCTCAACTAAGTGCAAAGCCCAAAGAGAAGAAAATCTACACAAACCTCTACAGAAGATCAATCTCAAAAGTCCTTTTAGAAGCTAACAAATCCTTCTCAACTGATAAAACAAGAAGTTCGGAGAGAAGAAAATCTACACAATCCTATACAGAAGATCAAACTCAACAGTCATTCTTCAAAAGTCAAGGAAAATTTTCTTAGTTGACAAAACGCGAAGCCCGGAGAGAAGAAAATCTATAGAAGTTTTTAAGAAAATCAAACACAAACAAAGTCATTGCCAAAGTAATTTTCTCAGTCGATAAAGCATGAAGCCTAGAGAAAAAAAAACTACATACGTCATATTTTTGTACTTGACTGTTAATCAGAGAAAAATATTGAGATTTGTATTCTCGTTTTCATCAAAAAAAATAAAATCATTTATGATCTTATTTCATGAATCTTGAGGTAGATTTGCTGAAATTTATTGTTAAAAAATTTCTAGCACACCTGGTGGGACTATCTCAACCTTTTATCTTTTAGTCAATTACAAAAACATCAACCAAAGCATCAATGGCATCTTACAATGTCAACGTTATCGCATCTGCCACTATTGAGAAAGGTAAGAAAATATTTTCCTCCAACCTTGAATCTGTTAGGTTATCGATCGTGATCATCATGCAATGTGAACAATGACGAAAACTGGTAGTTCCAAACTTGTGGAACCCTAGTGTCGCTCCAAGAAGCATGCCACAAAAATGACACTCACAATAAAGACATTGTGGAAGGACATTTTGGAAGACGAATCATCGAATTCTAAATCTGATTTAAAATAAAGTAAGAGATTGTCTAGATCTCTATCAATCACTTATCTGTCGCAAACTCACACCTTCATTAGAATGGTAATGATAGTTGGAGCACTAACAATGGAAGAACAAGTTGCTTAGATAATAGACACCATCAACAGGTTGACAAAAACAATGGAAGAAAAAAAACATTCAAATTGCTATCCTAATTAGCCATTTGGAACAGAAGGACAAAGCAAACAAATCAAAAACTGAACCTTTGTATCCATCAGGTTTTACCCCTGAAACATACATGACTCCCTGTGAAGATAAGCAACAAGGAGATCTCTATGGTTCGCAAAATTCTACGCAATATCTTTTACATGGATCTGTCACATTGCTCTCCGTCCAACAACTACAAGCAATGATCACTAACATCATCCGCGCTCAATATGGGGGCATGTCACAGTCCTCGTTGGTTTATTCTAAATCCTATATCCAACGTATTGAGCAAATACATCTCTGATAAGATATCAACCTTCAAAATTTCAACAGTTTGAAGGAAAAGGCAATCCAAAGCAGCACATTACCTACTTCATTGAAACTTGTAACAATGCTGATATGTATGGTGACTTCATGGTAAGATAGTTTGTTTGTTCCCTCTGTGATAATGCATTTCATTGGTATGTCAACTTGGAACCCAGCTTGATAGACGGTTGGGACCAACTCGAAAAAAGTTCCTTTTCCGCTTTTATAGTACTAGAAGGGTAGTAAGCATGGTGGAACTCATCACTATCAAACAGATAAAGGATGAGCTAATGATTGAGTATATCAAGCGTTGAAGGAATTTATCTCTTAACTGCATAGATTGTTTTTCTCACTCATCCGCCATCGAGATGTGTATCCATGGGATGCATTGGAGACTTTTGTACATCTTAAAAACAATCCAGTCCCATACCTTCGAGGACTAACCACATGTGCCCACAATATGAAGCAAAGTATCACTACACCTAGGGACCTAAGGCCAAGCACGCTTCAAAAATCTAAGTTAAATCTCAAGAAGAGGGAGTTATGTTTACCTCATCTATAAAATTTCAACAAAGAAAAGAAACGAAAAGCCCAAAGTTGGCAAGTTTTAAAACATGTGGACAACTTTGTTAATCCCGAAAGAGCTTGAAGTAAAGGAATACTCTTTTCACGAGTCTGATGTTTCCAATATGTTAGATGACTTGCTAAAGTTAGATATGATCGAGCTACCTCATTCTAATAGACCAGTAGAAATAGGACGTAACTATCATCCAAGGTATTGGCATTACCATCGAGTGATCATTGACCTGCTTGAAAAGTGTTGCACTCTGAATGAAAATATCATAGACCTAATACGTCAAAGATTGTACTCGAATCTGATAATAATCTGGCTGCTATGAACATGACGACAACTACATATGAAATTAATGATCCAATGCTTTTGACAAGTTTGTTTATAGTATTGACTTTATTTTCTAAAGATAAAGGAGTGTTGCCACTATTAAAACAATAGACATTTGATTTCGTTGACTCAAGTGATGATCTACTAGTACTGGGGGTATCATCAAATTGGGAACAAGTCATTCTTTATTTACCTTCACGATAACAACACCCTTCAAATAGAAGATCATTCTTGTCAACATTGCAACCTACACATACGATGTTATGGTTTATGCCTTAACTATTACAGCATGGTCCTGTTGAAGATGGAGTTTTTGCAGTGATAGAAATCCTACCTACGAAAGAGAAAATATCCTAACTAGGAAAACAATGACTAATCTAAGAAAATACATCCTAATCTGAATCTGAACTCACAGCAGTTTGTGTACTTGCACGTGCCTTCTATTATTCAATATAGGCCATTATTTATCTCTGTTACTCAATCAACAAGTGTTGACTTGCAGATCCTTGTAGCGTTGGTTAACCTTCTTAACTCCCTTAAAAACTTTCCTAAAGGCATTGTGGTACCCTTTTTAAGGTATCTAATCAAGTCGTGAAATATCCTCGAAGTTCAGGCTCGATGTTCTGTCCTCCTTAGGTTGCTGTTAATCAAATTCTTCACTTCAGAACCCATAGCCAAATGGGATTTCGTGTTCATCCTCCCGGGCCCAGAAACCCTGCACATATGTCTTTAAAGCCTTTTTCCTTTTAAAGGGTGGAATTCGCTTTAGGTTTATCATGTGTGATCAAACCAAACATCGAGACACCCATCCATCATTAGAGAATACGAAAGATGAGATGAGGCAATGCAAACTATCTGCTCTGGTTGGTCATTACATTGACCAGTGTCTTTATAAGCAAACGAACCAGACAAAATGTCAAGTCACGAATCTAAATGGCATGTAAGATTTAAATATCCAATGCCAGCATAAATATTGATTTTCGTAAAGACACTTGGATTTCAACCTGCCATCTTTGATGTGAATATCTTGTTGGAGAGATCGAGACGTGTGATATAGTAATCAAAACCAAAAATTGGGCTCACACACGCCATTATCCACAAATTCGATTTCTAAGATCATGTTAATATCTGAAGCGTTAGTTGTGAACAAGACACCACGAAAATTGACTGTGAACAAGATCCCTAACAACGACGTCAATTTGTTCATCGAGTAGAGAATAACAGAACAAATCAAATAACCTTGGCAAGTAAAGAGCGATCCACAGAGGCAACGTTAGTCCGATTACTTTTTAACTTAAAACAGATCAAGATTCAAGATAGTCAATAAATAACAATTTCAGAGATACTATTGCTAACTAGAAATAACGAGAAAAACAAGAAATAAAATTGCAATACAAATATTAGATCAGTCAAATCTACCATAACAAATCATCCCATTATTTTAACATTTCTTCTTTATCTCGATCCACTCAATAAAACTAATGTTGTTGAATTGGAAAATCTAAACTATTAAACCCAAATAATGATCCCAATATCTGTGAAAAAATTTAGTAACACAAAATTAGAATATTATATTTAATTTTCTCGATGAAGTATGGTTTAGCTTGAACTTATCTAAGTGTAAACCATCAATATTAAATCTAATAATCCCTACTTAAGAAAATACCACAATATATCAATAACCAATTAAGTCCTGTAGACCGAGCCCTTGATGCAAAATGCCTCAAAACCCATAAAAATTGGAATAGGCCTTCAAAGTCCAAATCTTCAAAAATCTCTATTTCTTTCAATAAATAGCCTAAGGTCCCTCTCATATGGCCCACGGACCAAAAACTCCTCACCCCACCTCTACACCTCTCAACCCATCACCACAACCCACTACCCATTGTTATACCCAGGCCCAACCTACCGCCGAAACCTATTAACTTCAAAACCCAACAACCCAAGCCCAACCAATCAACCCAAACCCAATTTTCAACCCAAGCCCAACATCACAACCAATCAACTAAGATCATCAAAGTGGGACACATGTCACCACCTCAACTCACCTCCCTCATCCAACTACTTACCCCTATCCCCTTTCTCTAAAAAATTCATCTACCCACATCAATACATCACCCTCTCTTTAACCTACCCTCATTATTTCCTACAAATCTATTCTCACAAGCCAAAACAACACCCCTCATCTCTAATCAAATACTCATTTTCTCTAATTAACTCATCCAACATTACATCTCCATACCCAATTTTGACACATGTTATCATTTCCTTCACCTTCCCAAAAATCTAATCAACCACCCTCTTATACAACCCATTCTTTTAATCAAAACTCATTTCCCTTAATTAACCAAACACTCAACCAATCAACCACCCTCTTACACCCTCATTTTCTCAATCAAACACCATTCATTTTATTTTACCTAACACTCAACCCAAATGGATTGAAAGATCCTACCCATTTAGGTCACAGATAATCGATTTCAACCTCCTTCCCCAAATACCTTTTCATCTCCGTTAATCTACAAACATCCTCTTCACCATCGTCAAACCATTCTACCCATTTTTATTAATTCACCCAATTCTACCTCTAAAAATTCCTCTCCAAATCTTATAAAATAACCCCATTCTCAACACAACTCCCCCCTCATGTAAAAATACAAAAAAAAAAAACTCTTTCAACACTTCACTCACTACTTACTCTCAATTATCCTAACTTTTCGACTCAACCTTCTACTCATTCTTAAGGAAATAAAAAAAAATCAAGGAGGACTCATCTTTGAAGAGCAAGAAGATCAAGACAAGATCAAGGTGGGTTTTTGGACAAAAAGAAACAAATAACCCCCTTTCTCTTCTCTCCACTTTTCCTCTTCTACTTCTCCCTTTTCTCTATACTTATGTACTCACCACGAAAGATTTGAGCCATTGAAAGGCTCATTTTTCAATAAGGGTGCCCTTAATGATTTGAACAAAAATCAAAGTCCCTCGCACTCGAGAGTACAAATCGAAATTTTTAACTTTTTTTAAAATTTATTTCAAACCGACCTAATTCGAGGTAACCACCAATAGTGGAAGGAGTAAGGTGCCCAATACCTGCCTTACTCCCTAACATAGACTCATTTACCTAGATCAAAAGATGGAACAATGAGCCTTATTCATACGAGAGTTACTAGATGCCAAAAAATGAATTTTCAATAAATATATCACGGGTGACCATTCACACTCTTTTGCAAAAAGAATGGTGGCAACTCAAAAACTCCAAAGTGGTTGAGATATTTGAAAAACGAAAATCTTGTGTCCATAACTTATTGATTCCACTGGGAAAACCTATTTATCTTTCACGAATAGTTCGAGCGGGAGAGAGCGAGTGTATCATGGGTATGCCCCATCGTTGTAGGTAAAGTCCTCGTTTTGTCTATTTTATATCTTAAAACATTGTGATTTAGAGTTGACTTCCCCTTTTGTATAGCTTTGGTTCTTTGATCATTTGGCTTTGACTACGACCATTAGTCTTCCTTTCAACATCCATGTCGATTGAGTATTTTTGATGAACAAAAAGAACCTCCATGTCCGTTCTGGTGGCAAGTTGGGTTGGTTTGAAGGTTTACAGGATATGCCAGATGATGAGATACGTTGGTTAGGCACCTTCTAGCCTTCAATTTTGCCCATTCTTTTCTTTTCCAAAAGTTTCTTTGCCATATTGATTGGTTTGACTGGGACTTCTCACTACATCCCTCTTCGTGTGTTGAGACAATTTGGTGAAAAGCAAGGCATAGTAACCCATGGAGATTTTGGTGAATTGGTTGGGTCTTTTTCTCCTTCTTTTCCCTCGTGGCAATTGTGTTATCAACTAAAAAAAGCTTGGAAGAACGTGGTGGTTTTCAGCCGTCTTTATTTCTTGGCTATTCTTTTTCGAACTGTCGGCTTTGGATACAACAACAAACTGCAGAGAATGCTAGTGTTATGCCTTCGGTTCTAGCAAGGTCTTCTGGTTCTCGTTTTATTGATCACCATGATCAATTAGAAGAGATGAGGATGTCTCACAAGCGGATTGAAATGTTTTGGCTACTTTTGAGACTAAGTTGAAGACCCAGATAGGTCATCTTGAGTCTTTGCGAAGCGAAGAATCTTCCATTTTGAGGACTAAGATTACTGATCTGTGGGAAAGGTTTGCTCAGAATCCTTGCTTTGATGCCTTTGCTTCTTACCTGGTGAGTTGTGACATTTCAGACACTAAGGTGGTGATGATGGGGCAAGCTGCCCAAATTTGTGCTTTGGAAGAAAGACTTGATTCTTTCTTCATTTCTCATTGAGACGTGTGATTAGTACCATATATTTTTGAATTTTTTTTGTTAGCAAAAATGTAATGTGAAACTTTTTGAAATGAAAAGAAAGTAGGTTTTTTTTACTTACTTGGCCTCATGTGTATCTATTGCTTTGAAAACATGAAGTTTGAGTAAGTCCTAAATTTTTCATCATTGATCAAAATCGTCATTTTGAAAAAAATTTGAATTTTTTAAATTTGTTTTTATCAAATAGATATTGTAGATTAAAAATATGAAAACTTTTTGAAAGACCTTTGGTACTTCAATGATTTCTGTGTTTTAGCCAACCATTGAGGATATAGATGTTAGTATCTCTTAAGCTCTTTTAGAGCCATCCCTAGTGCCCCAGTACTGGGCGAATATTGATTGAGCACAAGGCTTAGGATTTCAAGGAATTTTTCGCTGTTCACAGTTTATACTTTTGTGGGCCAAGAGTTTTTTTTCCTTTATCAAACTCATATGCAAAAGTGAGTTCAATACAGTGGAACGGCTAAACAAAACCCCGACAGAGATTAGTATCTTAGGTCTTCTACAAAACTCAAAAGAACGTTAGCAGGCATTGCTAAAAATCTTAAGTGGGTCGTATGTACCTGAAAGCGCCCTTGATCTGCTGGGTGCGCAGATCCGCTTTTGACCCTTGAGGTTTGGGAGTCGCCACCTAGTTATTATGGTCTAGGAACCAAACTGACTCTAAAACGGATAGAAACTAATCTACTACAGAAAATCTGAATCCGGAGATCATGTTACGGGGTTGGAAGGTGTTAGGCACCAACCCCGTCCAGCCATTGCCGGTCTCTACTTATCCCAAATAAATCTACATCGTTAATGTCAAACCTAGATTAAAAAAAATAATAAAAAAGCTTACATTCGATCTGCAAAAGTGTTATTCCTTCAGATCTGGTGAAAACGGCTCCTTGTACCGTGTTCCTTACTTCGTTCTATCTCCGGATCTGATTTCTGATCTCCGAGGTAAGGTATCTCCTTCTTGGATCTGGGTGCTTCGAATTTGTTATGAATTTTTAGGATGTTTTTGAGAGATTTTTGGGTGTTTTTTAGGCTAAAATCAAAACAGGGGTGTTAGGTAAGGAGTTGAGGCTCCAAAATTAGGGTTTTGGAGAGGTTGTGGAGGCTTCTTCACCTACTTTTCATAGGATTTTTTCTTTGATATGAAAATAAGGTGTGGAGGCTCCTATTTATAAAGTTTTTAGAAGCATTAGGGTTTGATTAGGGTTTCTTTTAGGGTTTCAATTAGGGTTTTGACTTAGTCTTTAGGGTTTTAGGGTTTTGACTTTAGTCTTATGAGATTGACTTGATTAGTTTAGATTAGGGTTTTGATTTAGGTTTTGACCTTAGTCTTATGAGATTGACTTGATTAGTTTAGATTAGGGTTTTGATTTAGGGTTTTGACCTTAGTCTTATGAGATTGACTCGATTAGTTTAGATTAGGGTTTTGACTTTAGTCTTATGAGATTGACTTTAATACTTGACTCTAGTCTTACTTAATTGACTTTAATTTTGACTTTAGTCTTATTTGATTGACTTTAATATCTTGACTTTAGTCTTGCTTGATTGACTTTAATTTTTGGAGAACCCCTCTCTATTATATCTTTGATTCTTTGGACCCCCAAATGGAGGGGTCCTTAAAGAAATATCTTGCGAACCTATCAACAATTTTCTTGAAAGCCTGATTGATCAATTTTTTAGTTTAAATTTTATAATTAATTTTATTAATGTTTCACTTTACATTATTTAATGATTTATTTATTAATTTCAAAAATTTTAATTATTAAAATTGTGAAATTATCATTTTGCCCTCGGAGAGGATTTTTAACGTTTTAAGTCTTTTTTCAATGTTCCAAGATGTTTTGGAATCAGTTTTTCATAAGGAATTCAATGGGAATGTTGGTTTTTTTCATTTATGAAGTTTTTTGTATGAAATGATCGTGAACTTTATGAGGGGTATTTTCGTAATTTTGTCAAATTTTGTGAAAATTGGCGAAGTGGTTTACTTGGTTTCGATTTGTTGTTTTATGTGTTTGAGTGGGTTTTCCTAAGCGTAATGCAGGCTCTAGGGTTGTTTTGATGTTAGGGGTATTTTGGTAATTTAGTGATTTTTATCGTGAAGCTTCTTTTTGGTTTGCAAGATGATGATTTCTATGTTTCTGGGGTCGTATTTTCCTAGCGTAGCGTGGTTTCTAAGTTTTGTCAGTTCGAGATACCTCATCCGGATTTCTGAAACATATCTGGTAACAAAATAAAGCATTGGAATAGACATCCATCATTGGGAACCTTTACGATCGGGTCGACGACTTGATTAATCAGGCGGATGCAAAAATGGGATGTCTACAGATGCCCCTCTTTGGTAGAGGGTTGAAGCAAACTAGATAGCAAATCTATTTTGGTAGATAGTGCGATATCCGAATGCCAAAGCTAGTGACAGTTCATTTTGCAGCCTGATTTAACAATTCGTCGGGGTATTCGGATCATTGAGCATAAAACTCTCCCCGAATTAGAAAAATGTCAGGTCCTTGAGCGCGAGTTCTCACTGGCAGTGTCAGATCCTTGAATTTTACAAAAAAATTCTCCTTGACTGATATAACAACTGTGCAAGTGTGTGGGCTCAAAATCTGAGATAAATTTCAAAGAGTTTGAGTTGGAAATGAGTCAAATCTGAGCATGAAGTAAATATAAACTGAGCATAATTCCAAGAAAACCCTTGGCGGCATCTGAGCATAATTTCGAAAAACCCTCGGCGGCATCTGAGCATAATTCCAAGAAAACCCTTGGCGGCATCTGAGCATAGTTCCGAGAAACCCTCGCGGCATCTGAGCATAATTCAAGAAAACCCTTGGCGGCATCTGAGCATAGTTCCGAGAAAACCCTCGGCGGCATCTGAGCATAGTTCCGAGAAAACCCTCGGCGGCATCTGAGCATAATTCCAAGAAAACCCTTGGCGGCATCTGAGCATAGTTCCGAGAAAACCCTCGGCGGCATCTGAGCATAATTCCGAAAAACCCTCGGCGGCATCTGAGCATAATTCCAAGAAAACCCTTGGCGGCATCTGAGCATAATTCCGAGAAAACCCTTGGCGGCATCTGAGCATAATTCCAAGAAAACCCTTGGCGGCATCTGAGCATAGTTCCGAGAAACCCTCGGCGGCATCTGAGCATAATTCCAAGAAAACCCTTGGCGGCATCTGAGCATAGTTCCGAGAAAACCCTCGGCGGCATCTGAGCATAATTCAAGAAAAACCTTGGCGGCATCTGAGCATAGTTCCGAGAAAACCCTCGGCGGCATCTGAGCATAATTCCAAGAAACCCTCGGCGGCATCTGAGCATAATTCCAAGAAAACCCTTGGCGGCATCTGAGCATATTCCGAGAAAACCCTTGGCGGCATCTGAGCATAATTCCAAGAAAACCCTCGGCGGCATCTGAGCATAATTCCAAGAAAACCCTTGGCGGCATCTGAGCATAGTTCCGAGAAAACCCTCGGCGGCATCTGAGCATAATTCCAAGAAAACCCTTGCCGGCATTTGAGCATAGTTCCAAGAAAACCCTTGGCGGCATCTGAGTATAATTCCAAGAAAACCCTTGGCGGCATCTGGCTGAGTAAAACTGAGAATAAATGAATAAATCTGGGAAAGAATGATTGAAAATGAAATCTGGAAAAGAGGGGTTGGATCCGGGAATGAATAGATCTAGGACAGAATAGATGCCCTATCTCCTATGTGAGATCTAAAATGCATGTGTTTGAACCTCAAGATTTTGTCCAAAATTTTTATAAATTTAAAACCTGAGTTTGAATCTCAAGAGTTTTTCGAAAAACTGCTATCAAGAGGGTAACCTTAAGTTTGGAATTCTCATTATCTTTTAGGATTAACATTGCTCAAAAACAAAATGTCCCTAGTTTGACAATAAACATGGCATTGAACACATCATTAAAAAATGCTCCTAGTATAAGGGGGGAAATTACATATTTAGAGGAAAAAGAAAAATGCCCCTTGTATGAAGGTTTGAAATATTTGATTACCATAAGCGCAATAAAGATCCAACTTTTAATTTTGATTAATTTTATTGAAGATTTTGAGTCAGGCTCAAGAAAACAAAATATTTCCTTTTGAGACTCATCATAGAATTCACCCTTCTCTCCATTGGTTCACTTGGGGAAGTAAGAATTTTCAGATTGATCATAGACAAGATACTTGTGGCTTCTGAATTTATGTCGGTTTAAGCTGAGTATTGAACTTGATGATTCGAACTTCTGATGTTTCAGCTCGGGTCGCTTTCAGCTTGGGATTTTCTTCTGTTTTTCTTTATTGCTCTAACTTTTGCCTAGATCGCCTTTTCAAGTTTTCAATCTAGCGAGCTTGCTCTAGCTTTTGCCTAGATCGCCTTTTCAGATTTTCGATCTAGCGAGCTCTTTCTTTTTTCTTTGCTCTGATTGTTGCCAAAGTTGTCCTTTCAGATTTTCAACCTTGCGAGCTTGCCTTAATTTTTGCCTAAGTTGCCCTTTCCGGGTTTTCAACTTAGTAGGCTTATTTATTTTTTTTATCTTTTTCTTCTCCTCTAAAGTTCTAGAATTACTGTCTGATCATGCTTCGCTACCCTCCTTGACTTTTTCACAGGGTACTTAAGAGGACTTTTATAGGTAGGTTTGGGACTAGACATAAAAAGAAAAGAATTTTGAGGCTCAAAAACTCAAATGCCACTTGTGTGGCATTTCATTTTAAATTTTTTCTTGAACTTTCTTCCCTATTTTGGATGATATTTCTTTTTCTTTTGAATTTTTTTCTTTTTAGATTTTTCCTTTGTCGAGGAATCTATATATATTTTTTTATTTTGATGTGGTCGGACCTGAAGTAACTTTTCAGGTTGCCTACGTACCCCAAATTTTTGGGATCAGACCAAAACGTAGTTCAGATTTTTCCCTCCCCTAGGTTAGGTGATCAGGCTAAGAAATAAAAGGCATAATTTTTCTCTTTTTGAACAGGTTGCAAAGGGGTTGAGAAAGGAGATAAAGAATTAGGTAATAGGAAATGTAGTACCGTTTGATTTGGTCAAGGTTGGTTCGTTCTGGTAACTCGATTCCATCATGATCTTGAAGCTTGACAGCTTTTCCTGGTAGTATCTCCTTGATGATGTACGGACCTCCCCAATTTGGTTTGAACTTCCCTCTAGGGTCAAAGATAGGTGCCCGATTATCTTTGAGTACTAAATCCCCGACTTGTAAGTGATGAACCTTGATCTTTTTATCAAATGCACGGGCAACTTTTCTTTGATAAGCTTGAACGTGATACAAAGCTCTCAGTCGTTTTTCTTCAATCAAATTCAATTCTTCATACCGCTGGCGAACCCAATCTGTTTTTGACAATTGACTTTCCAACAAGACCTTCAGAGATGGAATTTCCATTTCAACTGGCAAGACTGCTTCCATGCCATACACTAAGGAGTAGGGAGTAGCTCCAGTAGAGGATCGAATTGAAGTTCGATATGCCCATAGTGCAAATGGCAGTTTTTCAGACCAATCTCGATGTGATTGGCACATTTTCCTTATGATAGTTTTAAGATTCTTATTAGCTGCTTCGACTGCTCCATTAGTTTGAGGGCGGTAAGGAGATGATTTGTGGTGTGAGATTTTAAACTTTGAACACAAAGTAATAACCTCAGCTTTGAAATGTGACCCGTTGTCAGAAATCAGTTCCGAAGGTATCCTGTACCGGCTAATGATGTTCGTTTGGATAAATTTTTTAACTCGAGATGCAGTGAGGACAGCATAAGAGGCAGCTTCGACCCACTTAGTAAAATAATCGATAGCAACCAAAATGTATTCATGCCCATTTGATGCTTTAGGCGATATTTTACCAATAATGTCGATTCCCCAAACTGAGAATGGCCATGGTGAAGTTAGACCAACTAATCGAGAAGGTGGCACATGTATGAGATTTGCATGTATTTGGCATTTGTGGCAAGTCTTGACCATGTGATGACAATCTGTTTCCATCGTAGGCCAGTAGTACCCTTGTCTCATAATTTTCTTAGCTAACATTTTCCCACTCATGTGAGGGCCGCATTCTCCTGAATATAGTTCAACCATTATCTGTTCAGCTTGATCTTCATCGACACACGACAAATGAATCCCATCATAAGACCTTTTGTACAAACTTCCTGCGCACAGGATGAATTGAGATGCTAATCTTAAAAGGGTTTGTCGTTCCTTCCTCGATGCTTCTTCTGGAAATTCTTGTTTTCCCAACACCTTTTTAATATCTGTGTACCACGGCTTTCCATCGGGTCGAGTAGCAATATTGATCTGACAACAATATGCAGGTTTGTCTTTGACTTCAACAGTGATCGGCCTCAATTCCATGCTAGGGGGTAAATGGATCATTGAAGATAGAGTGGCTAACGAGTCAGCAAATCTATTATTTTCCCTTGACACGTGTTGGGAACGAATAGCTTCAAACTTACTCACTAAGTTTAACAAATATTCATGATAAGGCTTCAACTTTTCATCCTTAGTTTTTCATTCTTCCAATGACTGGTGTATGACCAAGGCTGAATACCCAAAAACTTCAATTTCTGTAATGCCCAGATTCAAAGCAGCTTCAAGTCCAGCGATGCATGCATCATATTCGGCTGTGTTATTGGTATTAGAGAAGGCTAACTTAATAGCGATCGGAATGTGGCATCCTTCCGGAGAAAACAGGACTGCCCCTATTCCATACCCATTCTGATTGGCGGCTCCATCGAAATACAACTGCCATGTTTGGTTCTGAGGCTCTTCTTCAACATGTAAGATGTTCTCATCTGGGAACTGATCAATAGGCCTTATTCCTTCTGCTACTGGGTGATCTGCCAAGTATTCTGCTACAGCTCTCCTCTTGATGGATTTCTGTGTAACGTGCGTGATGTCAAACTCTGATAATAACAATAACCATCGTTCTGTTCTCCCTGTCAGTGCCGATTTCTCGAAAAGATACTTGAGAGGATCCATCTGAGATAACAAGATAATTGAATGAGATAGCATATAGTGTCGAAGTCTTTGAGTAGCCCATACTAGTACCAAGCAAGTTTTTTCCAGGGCTGAATACTTTCGTTCATACTCTAACATCTTCTTACTGATGTAGTAGATATCCCTTTCTTTGCGAGTATCTTTGTCATACTGTGCCAGCATGCATCCCATAGCTTCTTCTGTGACTGACAGATAAAGAAGAAGTGGTTCACCCGGTGTGGGTGGAACCAAAATAAGTGGGTTCAAGAGATATTCCTTGACTTAGTCGAAGGCTTTTTGACATTGCTCATTCCAAACTGTTGGTTCATTCTTCTTGAGGAGCTTGAAAATAGGTTCGCAGACATTGGTGAGTTGAGCGATGAATCTACTGACATACTGGATTCTGACTAAAAAACCTCGAATTTGCTTTTCAGTTTCCAGCGGTGGCATATCTTGGATAGCTTTAATCTTCACAGGGTCTACTTCGATCCCTCTTTGACTGACCACAAATCCTAACAATTTTCCAGAAGTTACTCCAAACACACATTTCTGCGGGTTGAGGCGGAGTTTATACTTTTGAATCCTCGTGAGAAATTTTTCTAACGCAGCAACATGCCCCAATTGTTCTTTGGACTTGACTATCATATCGTCTACATAGACTTCGACTTCTTTATATATCATGTCATGTAGTAACGTCGTGGCTGCTCTTTGATAGGTGGCTCCGGCATTCTTCAAACCAAAAGGCATAACCTTGTAGCAAAAGGTTCCCCATTATGTGATAAACGACGTATTTTGCATATCTCGATGATCCATTTTTATCTGATTGTACCCCGAAAAGACGTCCATAAAGGATAATAAAGCATGCCCTGCTGTACTATCTACTAGAACGTCTATGTGTGGTAAAGGAAAACTATCCTTTGGGCTTGCTTTGTTTAGATCTCTAAAGTCCACACACATCCTGACTTTTCCATCCTTCTTCGGCACCGGGACGACATTGGCAATCCACTCAGGTTATTCTACTACTTCCAAGAATCCAGCGTTAATCTGCTTCGTAACTTCTTCTTTTATTTTCAGAGTCCACTCCAGTTTCATACGTCGAAATTTCTGTTTAATAGTCGAGCATCTGGATATAACGGAATTCGATGTTGAACAATGTCTGTGCTTATTCCTGGTATATCCTCATAAGACCACGCGAACACGTCTTTGAACTTTCTGAGCAACTCTACTATCCCTTTGCGTTCATCGAGGGATAATGTGATCCCAATCCGAATCTCTTGAGGATTTTCTTTTGTTCCGAGATTGCTAACCTCTACTTCCTCCATTAGAGGTTGAGCCCGACGTTCATTTTCTTATTCAAGTAATTTGATTATTTCAGGGGGAGGTTCTTCATCAGAAGATTCTCCCTCCGAAGTTAGATTATTAGTTAAATTATTATTGCGCTCAGGGTAATCAAGAATTTCTTTCATTTCATTAAAAGAAGATGGGGTAACAAGACTCATTGCCAACTTGACAGACTCACTTAACTTAGTAGCAATAGTGGACTTACTTGACTCAACAGAAACAAATGACTCATCTAGCATGTCAGACTGAATAGGACTAAGGGGACTGACAGACCCAGTCTTGACATGTAATACATGACTAATTACATGATAGCTAGAGAGACACCCTACAGCGGGTTTGATTCCAGACTGAGGATTTGGGATCCCTTTCTCAGTTGACAACACCAAGACACTGTGATCTTCAATGAATAACTGGTCGATGTTGAGGGAGTCTAGATTGAACTGCCAGTCTTCAATTTTCTTAATTTCAGCTTCTGTGCTTGCTTCCTCTTCAGGCCAATCCATACCAAAGAAGATCTCAAACCCCGGCAGACGAGTACCTGTGATGTGGTCAATGAATGGCTCGAGGAACCCATAGTAACATAAATCTTCTCCTTCCTTCACAAAATAGCCATTAAGGGTCTTACGATAAGGCTTCATTTTGATGAGATCTGTGGTGCGTCTTTACTTTTTCGCAATTGCCTTGTCTCGTTTTGTCTTCTAGTATTGGGCCCAATCTTCATTAGTAGGCTTATATTCTAGCCCAAATGTGCCAATGACCTCTTTAATCACTGGTGCCTCTTTAATACCTTGCTGCTTGAGGCCTAAGCCCATACCAGGGAAAAATCTCATTCTCTTGAATATATTGGCCATATTGCAGTTAGAAGTATTTTCCATTGAAAAATATTCTTTCATGGCTTGATCCCATTGGATTGAGCATATTTTCTCAAACTCGAACCCACTGAGCTCTACTCCCTGTTGTTCTGGCTGAATCTCAAGCAGCGGCTCATCCTTAGCTTCAGTACTATTTATGATCCCTAAAATTTCAGCATCTCCATGGAAAGTGATCACTAGCCCATCTCTGATAAACTTGACCTTCTGGTGCAGCGTAGAAGGTATGACTTTGATTTGGTGTAGCCACGATCTTCCTAATAACAGATTAAAGGAGGACTGGATGTCTATGACCTAAAATTCTGTCAGAAATTCAGCTATGCCCGTGGGCAATCGAAGGTGCAGAATTCCCAGTACGTCCCTTTTAGTATTATCATAGGCCCTAACCCCTTGATTAGTGGGCTTGAGATCTTCAATTTTAAACCCAAGGCAAGTGGCGGTCTTCAAAGGGCAAACATTCAATGCACTCCCATTATCGATCAATACTAGAGGTACCCTCATCCCGTTACAGTCAACTGTGATGTGCAGTGGCTTAGTGTGGTTTGCTCCTTCCTTTGGGAGATCGAAGTCCGAGAAGGACAAGATATTTTCCACATATGTCGCCCCTACTATGTTGGCCAGCTGATCTGGAGAAGTGTCAAGGGAGACTTGGACTGTACTTAATGCTTTGAGAACGGCCTCCCTATGGACAGTGGAAGCCATAAGTAATCCCCAAACTGAGATATTGGCTCCTGATTTCTTCAATTGCTTAATCATGGAGTTATCTTCTTCAATATTTTTTTTGATAGGATCTTCTCTTTCTTTTCTTGCCAAGGCTGCCGGATTATCAACACAAAGTTCTTGTGGCTTAAAAACTCTTCCCCCTCGAGTCATATGTCTAACTTCATCACAGGAGAGAGGATAAGGTTCATCTTCTTCAATCAGCACGTATGGATCTTCATCTGTCAAAGGTACAGGGCTTTTTAAGTTCATCTGGGCCAACAAGTAACTTGTGAATGCAGGGCTACTGTATCGAGGCGGGGATAAACAATACGTATCATCTGAGGTTAAATCAAATGGTTCAAGTTTGTGGTGAAAACCTCATCAGTGAAAGCTAACCCGGCAAGAGGGTAACTAGGCGGTTTGCTTTGGATGGGATGGATAAGAGAGACAGGATCGAATGGTAATGGTGTATGAGACACCATGTTCAAAGTTGGTGGAGGTTGATAGGTAGGCAGTGGATTAGTGGTGACATTCGGTGGGCTAGGGATTGTGACCTTTTTGTTGTCGATCAGGTTTTGAATGGCATGGCGTAAGGTAATACATCGATCCGTGTGATGGCCAGGGTTTTGATGGAACTCGCAGAACAAGTTAGAATTGTGTCCAGCTGGCAAGGGATTAGGTAGAGGTCGGGGTTGGATAGGGGTAAGAAGCCCTTTTTTCACCAATTTGTGAAAAGCTACAGTGAGACTCATCCCTAGATTGGTAAATTGATACGGAGTTCGAGGTTGACTTGGGTGAGCCTGGTTATTAGTTCGGACTGGGGGTTGAGCTGGGATAGCTGACGTGTTGGCTATGTAGACATGGTTGGTGCTAGGTTTAGAAACATAGGGTTTCTTAAGCTTGTTATCCGAAGAGTTAGAGAGGATCCCAGAGGCAAAAGCATCCTCAAGTTGGCTTCCGGCTTGTAACAAAGACTCGAAAGTAGGGAGATATTGGGCCACTAAGTGCTGAGCATATCCTTGTGAGAGGTTCTTTAAGATGATCGCTACTTGTTCCTTTTCCGAAGGTCTATCCCACATTTGGGCAGCCTTGGCCCTCCAACGACCAATGAAATCAGTAAATGTCTCCCCATTTTTCTGCTTAGTTGCTTCCAAATCCCTTCTTGAGGTCTCAATCTCGGTACTGTACTTATACTGATGCCAGAAAGCCTTTGACATGCTCTCCCAGGTGCCTACAGTAACTGGATCTTGAGACATTAGCCAGCGTAGTGCTGATCCTGATAAAGTTCTCTGAAACAACAATGTCATATGTTCGTCGCTAAGTCCCATAGTGCGCATGTTAGTAACATACACTTTAAGATGTGTTTTTGCACACCCTATACCACTAAACTTATCCATTTCAGGCATTACAAACTTCTCGGGCAGATGGATTCTAGGGATGCGGTTCAGAGCTTCAATACCTGCTGCAATTTCATCGATGCCTTTTATACTTTTCATAGCCGACTCTAATTGAGACATTCTGTTAGCTAACATCGGATTTTCATTGACATATTCTTCATCTCCGTCGAGTTCGAAGACTTCATGTGGACGTCTCTCTTCTACTTTCTTTCCTTTTGGATCATTTAAGGGATTGTCTGTTGATTCCAAGGTCTGTTCTAACACTTTCACTTTGTCCTTTATACTGGTGATATCATTGGCAAAGGCTGTCAAGATCTTACGGATCTCTGTAAGTTCAGATTCTGAAGCCATTTCTGCTTATTGATTTGGTACCGTAGCTCGTTCTAACCAACTGGACTTACGACTCCAACTAGGAGGTGGACGCTTGAGTTTGGGCGCAATGATAATCCTATATGACACCATCAAAGGTAAATTTAGTCAATTTCAGTATTACCCTCTTGATAACATTTTAAGGAATCATTTCATTGAGATTTGTGCACCAATCCATTAATTAATCCATTCACATAATGAACATTCAAAGAAGAAATCAATATTTATTTGAAAGAAAAAATAACTTTATTGAAAACGATTGACAAATAAATGTTCTCCTTAAAAACATCTTTCAACAAATTTGACTTGAACTATTTTTACATGGACGCTTGGCTTTGTCTTGACGGTCATCAGGATTGCTGTCAGGCTTGACCCTCTTGGCTCTAACAACTGGCTCTTTGAATTCTGCTGGTCCGTCTGGATACCCTAAGGTGCGCTTGTTCCAGGCTTTCTCAATGAGGTGTACTAACTTTTCAGTCAATGGCTCGGGGGGAAAGAAAGCTTTGTGCTGAGGTAAAGATAACTCTATGGGTACGTCGTACTGTTCTAGGATCAAATTAGGATGGTAAAAAGATGTTTCTTCTAAACCGATCAGACGGACATAGTAGGATCCTTTGGTTCCTAGAACAGGGGGATCAGTCATCCACCAAGGGCATCTAAAACCAATATGACAGGCAAGGCGAGAGTCTAACCATTTGCTCCAAGCTTTGACTGAGTTGTGACGCACTAACAGGTTTCTCTTGGAAAAGTGTTCTGGCCCATATTCGAGGTTTGATGGAACCTCTACGATTTTGAGACGATCACAAAGCCACATATAGAGTAAGTAGGGGCTTCCTTTGAAGCTTTCCCACTCACCATTTTTTATGGCATTTAAACCTGAGAAAGTTTCAGCTAGGATGAGAGGTACTGGGTTGGCTTTCCTTGAGAGTTGTGAGGCTATATCTATGAAGGACTTAGGGATAGATTGGCCATCACTATTGGAGGTCAGCATGTATTGGGCTAGGATTCCTAGACACAATCGATAATCTCTAGTAGCTCGCCAGGCTTCGGGTTTTACATTGATAGGGTGACTGCGGGAGCGATACGGGCCCAGTAAAGGTACTAAGTCCAATCTCCCATTATGAACTAAGGCCTTGGCTTCTTCCTTGGAAATGTTCAGTCCTGTGGCAAAGTCACCAGAATATCCGGTCTTCAATGAGGGTCTGACTAGAGGTCTCGAAGTGGATATCCCCATGATGCTACAATAATCCTCGTGAGTGGGGCACAAATGCATATACCCCATGTGGAATATATGAAGGTGGGGGTTCCATCGCTTAGCCACAGCGTGTAAGAGGTTCCAGTCTATCTCAAACTCGTGGAAGTAGAGAGCACTCCTTAACATGAATCTCCCAAAATTGATCTTCTCTACAGGGTGCATCCCTACAACGGTCGTTTTGACTAACTGATCGATTGGGTTATCGCCTGCGACTAGCATCCTGGTTTGACACAAAAGGGTATTTTAGTACTCTTCCAATGGTCCATGTAAAATATCAATTTTCTTTTGGAAAATCTTATGAAAAAATATTTTCTGGAAAATATTTTTTTCTGAAAAACATTTCTTCTAAAGAACACATTTTTTTTTTTGAAAATAATCTTTTCTGGAAAAGATTTCTTCTAAAGAACACTTCTTTTTGGAAAATAATCTTTTCTGGAAAATATTCTTTCTGTAAACTATTTGTCTTCTTTTGCAAATTTGATTTCCATTTTCAATTTAAATGTCTCGGCCCACCATGATTGTTGGATCGGGATGGACTGGGTCATTATTGTAAAAGAATGGATTCTTTATTGGGTCGATGCACCCATTTTAATTTTCAAAAACAACATTTGATCCTTGAGGACAATCATACACTCTGATCTACACCATTAACATCACTCACATACATTCATCAATCAACAGGCTCCATTCAATAAACAACCTGGGAACACCCACGACAAATTCGAGTCGTGACCTACTGGGAAGGTTTCTAGACTCTAAGCTTACTACGTGCAATGCATTTTTATCTGGCCACCCGTGCCCAAGCACACCTATATACCTTTCGATACGTGGTGACTTGGTTTGATATACTGTATAGGTGATAATCTAAAAACTCAATTCACTTCTCTGAAGCCAAAAACAGCTAGTTTGATCTCCAATTGAGAGGTGGCGCACAATGCTGAGCAAGGGCCCACTTAAATACCTCTCGTCTAGAATAGACATAGTCTATCCCCCTCGTACAGTAGGGTACAGCGGGACAAGATCTGCTTAGGCACCGGTTTTGACCAAGAAGTGCAATTGATATGCTTATATTATCTTTTATACCTATGGGTACGAGTCAAGAGTTGTAGCTTTCATAAATGGTTTGGCATCCCACGAGGGGACCGACCACGTACTAGTACTACGTTGGCAATCGGGACATGTGACTGTGTGGCTTACAATAGGTCAAAAGCTTAGGTCGCTCCAGCCTGGGTGCATCAATATATCTCTCAAAATCACCTGATCAGACGGTATTAATGCCCCCAGTTTGATATACCCTAAGGTACGTGACTGGAGTTGTGGTTTTCATGAATGACGTCGCATCTTCGAAGAGACCGGGCCACGCACTAGTGCCACGTTGGCTATTCGGGACGTGTAAGTGAGTAAAATAATAAACGTGCATGTGGCGTGTGCAAAACAGGGTGGGGTGTGCCCGGGGCCTTTTTTCAGATAAATGTGCCTAATCATCACAACACATATTGAACAAGATATACACATCATCCATATATTCAATTCGAGATCAAAGTACGTATATCATCAGATCATGGCAACTCAATTAATGGATATAGCATAGAATAATTGATTAGATTCAATCATTGAGACAAGCACAATTGTTTTTTCAATTTTCATGGTCCAATCGGGGGTCACTTTTGACAATCCGAAATAATTCAAAATTTCAAAGGATATTGATAATGGAATAATGATTAATGAGATGAGGAGAACAAATTTTTTTTTTTTTTTTTTTTTAAACAAAACGATTTAATACAATTTTTTTTTAAAGGAGTTGGAGAACAAAGGATTCCATAAATTCCGAGATTAAGCAAAATGAGAGAGAGGGAATCTTATGGCTTCATTGGTCAATTGCAACAGTAAATTCATATATATATATATATATATTTGCCAGTGCACACTATTCACACACATAAATTTCTGAATCAGATAACAGGTAGACAACAAGAACAACAAGGTAATCAAAGACAACCAGTTATCTTAATTCCATTAACAATTCATTGATGATATTGAGGTTAACGAAAGGAATCGATTATCTGATTTGTGAAAGTTATCGGCTGATAGTGGCAAACTCAGCAAATTGATGACACTGTTTCCATCCATCAAGCTCTTTCATGATATCTGATATTAAGCTCTCTGTGAGTGGATGGATCCATAGGTTCTCGACAAGTCAAAATGATTGATTTCCCTCTCTCTCTCTCTCTCATAATTTTTGAAACAAACCCAGATTTCTTTGAAAGAAACAGAGAGAAAAAAACAAAACAAGAAAACTCTTTTGTCTGCCATTGACGCTCCATTAGAGCTCAAAACCGAAGCAGAGAGCTTCATGGAACAGCTTCCAAAAACATTACAAGCCACTCTTTCTTTCATTATCGGCTCAAGAATCACGAGAACTCTCGTGTTGCAGGTATGATCGAGAACATGACAGTGGAGTTCTTGATGTACATTGAAATCCAAATCAAATTTTCAAAAAAAAAACACCCACACAAATCGTTTTAAAAAAAATTTTAAAAAGAAAAAAACTTTTAATGAAATTCCTCCAACTTTCCAATCAAACGAAATCAACCTTACCATCCTTAAGAACTGGGTTTCAAACCCAAAACAGAAATCTTTGGTCGCGGATTCAGACGATTTCGAAATGAACTAACAGTTTTAAACTTTGAATCAAGTGAAAATCACGATTCCAAACGAACCATGAACCGATTGGGCTGAGATTTCAGCCGATCAAATGGAGAGACCAGTTCAGTCTCCTGTTGAAGACGCTGAACTGTTTGAGAAGATGATGTGGGGGGAGCAAAAGATAGATTTTACTTATCACACACCACCCACAAAAGCACTTCGTTGCTGTTAATGGGTGTGCAAAAAAAATATATAAAAAATTACTCGGGGCACCCCACCCACTCCAGCACCTTGTGCTGTTAACAGAACATAAAAAATACTTTTTTTTTTTTGTTATTTTTTTTTATTTTCCTCCTTGCTGCCAAGGGGCAGCACGCCTAATCAAAGGAGAACCACCATTTTTGCTTTTTTTTTTTTTTGAAAAATTAAAAATAATAAACTAAAAATTAAATAAAAAATAAAAATTGTTATTGAGGAATACATCGCACATCGGCCTACAAATAAAAAACATTGACGTTCCTAACAACAATTATTTTTATGAAATTTTTTAATCGAAATACCAAATCAAGCACATACCTAAATTTTTAATCGAAATATAATTACATGTGTAAAAAAATCATGGTCCAAAAACCATTATCTCATCCTTAATAAGACTATTCCTTTGAAATCTCGCATTATTTAAGGTCATTCCGAATAACTTTCGATTGAACCATAAAAAAATGATATACCGGATTAGGATATTCAAAATTGAATCACGTGATCTATAATTAAGCCAAAAGAATAAAGAAAAACATAAATAACTAAAACACAATAAACAAATAATCAACTAACTAAAAATCAAATAAAAAGGTTCTACTAGCGATGTATCCCATACTCGGGGCTTTTCAAGTTTGATCCTCAATGTCCCCAGTGGAGTCGCCACTAAAAGCACCCTTGATCCTCGGGGTGCGCGGATCCGCTTTTGACCCTTGAGGTTTGGGAGTTGCCACCTAGTTATTATGGTCTAGGAACCAAACTGACTCTAAAACGGATAGAAACTAATCTACTACAGAAAATCTGAATCCAGGGATCATGTTACGGGGTTGGAAGGTGTTAGGCACCAACCCCGCCCGGCCATTGCCGGTCTCTACTTATCCCAAATAAATCTACATCGTTAATGTCAAACCTAGATTAAAAAAAATAATAAAAAAGCTTACCTTCGATCTGCAAAAGTGCTATTCCCTCAGATCTGGTGAAAACGGCTCCTTGTACCGTGTTCCTTACTTCGTTCTATCTCCGGATCTGATTTCTGATCTCCGAGGTAAGGTATCTCCTTCTTGGATCTGGGTGCTTCGAATTTGTTGTAGATTTTTGGGATATTTTTTAGAGGTTTTTGGGTGTTTTTTAGGCTAAAATCAAAGCAGGGGTGTTAGGTAAGGAGTTGAGGCTCCAAAATTAGGGTTTTGGAGAGGTTGTGGAGGCTTCTTCACCTACTTTTCCTAGGGTTTTTTCTTTGATACGAAAATAAGGTGTGGAGGCTCCTATTTATAAAGTTTTTAGAAGCATTAGGGTTTGATTAGGGTTTCTTTTAGGGTTTCAATTAGGGTTTTGACTTAGTCTTTAGGGTTTTAGGGTTTTGACTTTAGTCTTATGAGATTGACTTGATTAGTTTAGATTAGGGTTTTGATTTAGGGTTTTGACCTTAGTCTTATGAGATTGACTTGATTAGTTTAGATTAGGGTTTTGATTTAGGATTTTGACCTTACTCTTATGAGATTGACTCGATTTGAAGAAGTCTTTTTTTTCTTTCTTTTCCCGTACCTTCTGTAGAGTAGAAAGGCATCCTAGTAACTACGAGGGAATTTTAGTGCTCCACACCCATAAGAAGTGTCCTTTGTTTAGTACGTTCAAGTTTGGCTGGGAAAGAGGATGCCTTTGAAAGTCTTGATAAGCTGATCCAATGAATGAGGATAAAATATAACGATAGTGGCATTCTTAATTTTTGGGAGGGGTTTCATTTACCAAATATGAAGGGAGGCCATCTATCCATAATTTTCTTTTCCAATTTGAGACCCTTGAGATGAACAAGCTTAGTAGCAATTAAACTAAAACTTGTTTGCAATATATGTTTCCCTACCCTCGCTCCCAAGTCCCCTCCTATACCACTCCCACTTTGTTGAACTAAGTTTGTAGTAAGACTGCTTCAACAATAACAAGTGTGAAATGGTGGACCCTCCTAATGCACCAAGTTTGAACTAGCCTTTTGAAGATTTATTTGTTAATATTAGGACAATGAGATGAGCTCTAATCATTGACTGCATGTATCCTTTTTTCTCAGATCGAACACAATTAACTCCTATTAATTGTGACCAACCACAAGTCTTGTCCAAATCTGTTTCTAGGAATATGGTCCTTTCAAGTCTTCCATTGGCGATAGTCAATGAGGTAGCTAGCAAGATGGATTTACGTTTAGGGAATCTCCATGTACTTTATAAAAGGTTGCTCATTATTTAAGTCAGACACTTGGCAAATACCTTGTCGGTGAAGTTGAATGTTTTTTTACTAGATGGACTTGGTTGTAATGGCACCCTTGAACTTTCAAATCAAGGTTATTAATGTGGGATTGATTAATGTAGGAGTTGTTTTTATGACTAAGCTGGGATTGAACCATGTCCTAGTTAAATTGACTCCGAAAGGATAGGGACACGTGAGTTTGAAACTGGACATGGATAGATATGGAACCTTATGACATTGAGTGGGACACATTACCATTATGCTGCAGATTTCTCATTTAGTTGCCACATTTAGGTATTTTCTCCCCTACCTTGAGGACTCGATGGCTTGTCATAATAAAAAGGACTCGATAAGAGGAGTCTAAATACTTATCATGAACATAAGCCTTGTATTTACCTTTTGAAAAAAAAAAAAAAAAGCTTGCTGGATATGGATACGATGATGTGCTTCATTGCTCATACATTTTTATTTCATCATCATCAAAACCTTATTCCAAAATTTTGAGTTCAGTTGTACGTATGTATCTCATCCCTCCATTTAATTCTGGGGTGTTCATATCCACTCACAATCTCAACCATTTTTATGTACTTTTCTGATTGTATCTAAGAGAAAGAAAGGGGAAAAAGCGCCTGAATTGTGCAACCTCATTGGATGTCATTATACAACTAACTTAGTTACCCTTTTAAAGGGAAACTGTGAACATCATATTAACAATTGGTGGTTACTCTATAGTTTAAGGGATTTTCATCAATCACTTTTATATTATATTAGGTATAAACGTTGGCATCAGAATCATCAAAGCCTTATCTGAAAAAAGTCCCAACTGAATTAATCTTCTTATTTCCTTCAATTCTATCTAAACCTATGTTTTGCAAACTTCCCATGTCAGACACCGTGTAATGCTCATGTGTAAATCACATGATTATTTCAAAGAGATCTAGTATAACTTAAACCTGATATTGTAATACATGTATGCAAGTCTCTTTTTTCAGGCTTCTGAAAGACGTTTGTGTCAGACACCAACACATGTTCATGTCCTTTTTCGTAGGGATCAACTAACTTTTTCAAGAACTGGTTCATGGATGCTACATTCTTGAGAGTCCATTGATTGAAGCAGGTCCATGTGTAAGGTTCCCTTACATGAAAAGCGTTTACCTCTTCTTAATCATGCAGTTTTATACTTCTATTGTTGCAAGGGTCAAGGGGACTTCATGAAGTTTGGCATGGAGGAAGTTGGATATATACTTTGTATCATCGTTAATGACTTTTGTGGTTTTGTTTTCATCTTGATTTTGATTTACAACTGCAGAAACCAAGAAAAGAAACCCGCAGGAATTTGGTAAGAAATATTCATGTTCTTAACATGATCAATATACCATCCTGTAAAGTTGGTTGATTCATTTTTTCTGTTTTAGGGGTTTCTTAAGTGGTGCATTCTTTGAGTCAGCGTAAGGTCTCTGTAGTATTGCAGGTCGAAGTTGCAGGTTCATATGTTAAAATGTATGCTAAGTGGACAATTCATGTAAATAAATAATGGCCATCTTGTTGATTTTATCCATTTATTTGTTTCTTTGTATTTCAGGGTGATCTTTAATGGTAATATGCCGAAAACAAGTGAGAGCATTCATTCACGAAAAGGTACAACGTGTTTTTCTTTTACTTTCCATACTTCTGCATCACTTTTGCTAAAATGTTAAGTAGATTACTTACCCAAAACAACGAACCTCACGATATCCAAGTATTTTGGATCAGATCAGAAGCTACTGCTTCTATACGTGGCAAAAGACATGGCATCTCTACTGTGAATTCAATACAAAAGGTTTGTTTTCCTATAATAGATTTGGTTTTTTTTATTTTATGTGGATGGATATATGGTTGCAGATTGGGAGTGGGATTCGGAGGAGAGGAGGTGAAACTCCTGTGCCTGTGAAATGGGTAGACAGGATTATTGAAGTTCGTGAAGGTTCTTGGTCCTATCTTGCTGGTTTTATTGGTAGAGCTCCTGGTATGTATGTATCTATGTATTCATGCATTTATGTATGTATGTTCATTCGTGTTTGATGCTCTCCATGAAACACAACGTCGAGATAATTAAGAGGAAAAACAAAATTTGATTAGAGATCAGTATTGTCCTTATAGGGCTTAGTATTATTTTTCAAGGGATATATTTTTATCTCAACCTTTTGTTTGATGGAGAGCCTCAACTCTGAATTGAGGCCAGTGTTGATCAAGAATGTATATTAGGAAGCAAAGCGTGGGATGAGAGATTGGGGATCAGTAATACTTCATCTTTCAACTTCCTCTACTAGTACTTATTGTTCTCCTTATGTTCAACCTTGGTATTTGAATGCCAAGGCAGTGATGGCTTCTCTTGAAGCTGATAATACTACAAGGCAATCTACCTTCAATTATTCACCAGCTGAGGGTAGAGATAAGTTGTATAAGAGAGGGATACTAACAAAAGCCTAAGAATATACACATATACATAACTAGAACTTTGTCCAGTGTGTTCGTAGGCAACGTTAAGGTTCTCGTTTGCTTATCATTCGGGATAGATGGACCCAAGCAGGTAACAATGAAGCTGCCTGTTTGATCTGAGGATCAAGCTGTCAGTGACGCCATCCATGAGATTATTGCAAACGGCAGATTCTAAGGTATGTTTTGGTTGTACATGATTTATGGCTTTACCATTTTATTTTGCCAGAGTGAGCATGGAGATGGGGTGGAGTATGGGAGATGATTGCCTTCAAGTGCACACTAAATCCAAGAACCATATCACATTTGTTTATAATTCATAGAGTTCTCTTTTTTTATAGTGAAAATATTCGTGAATGCGTAATTTGTTTTTGGATTTCGTAGATGCATTTTTGGTAGATTGTAGCTTATGTTTGGTAAAATATTCATTTACAGGTTGTGATATCTTTTTATAAACAAGTGATAAGTGAAATTCGTAGTGCCAATAACAGCTCTTTTTATTTATATAATTGTAGGTTTTATTTTGGAATGAATATTTTATTAAGTTTTTTTTTACAACATAAGAGGTGGTTTTGAACTGCCTCTAATGTTATTTTTTTTAAAACTAATTTGTTATTAGGGGCAGTTTTCAAATTGCCTCTAAAATATAGAAACCGCCTTCAAATAATAATATTTTGAGGTGATTTTAAAACTGCCCTTAAATTTTTATTATTAGAGGCGTTTCAAATAGCCTCTAAAATATAAGAATCGCCCTTAAATCATATTCTTTAGAGGCGGTTTTTAAACCGCCATTAAATTATTATTATTAGAGGCGGTTTAAAAATAGTCTCTAAAAATATAAGAACCGCCCTTAAATCATATTCTTGAGAGGCGGTTTTTAAACCGCCATTAAATTATTATTATTAGAGGCGATTTTCAAATAGCCTCTAAAAATATAAAAAATGCCCTTAAATCATTATTTAGAGGCGGTTTTAAAACCAGCCTTAGTCGGCTACTAAAAGGAATCAGCGACGCTACTATAGTGAGCGGTTTGCTAAACCGCCCTTAAATATATTGGAGGTGGTTTAGTCGATATTGGTGGCAGTTTAAAACCGCCTCTAAATACATCATATTTTGTAGTGGTGCTTTATGGGTTCATATAAACTAGACCGCTCCTAACTGTTTCAAAGAGATAATCTGAGCCTCTAACCCAGACCGGTCAATTTAATCCTCAAATGAAAGGTGGTACACAATACTTGAGCAAGGGCACTCTTAAATAACCTCTTCGTCTAAAATAAATGTAGTCTATCTCCCTAGTACAACTGTAATACAACATGGTACAGTAGGACAGAATCTCGCTTAGACACCAACATTAATCAAGAAGTGCAATTGATGTAATTCAAATTAGCTTTACTTATTGAGCTCGATGGGACCCAAGGTCAAGTTTAATAAGATTTTAATTAATTTTGACTTATTTTGAATTCAATTTCCTAATAGGACAAGAATGTGGTGATAAAATCCGACTTTTATCTTATAATGTCATCTTCGTAAGGGTGTCTTATTTACTAAATGCAATCTAGAGTGTACAATTAATTCACCCAAAACCAATACAGAAACCCACTTACACGAGTTACATGGGTGGTTTGAGTTTTAGCTCTCATTCTAGATGGGAGATGAACTAGTTAAGTTTACTCGAACCACTAACACCAGTTTCAGTGTACGAACCCAATGGGTTGAGGCAATTACGTCCCACTATTGTCCTTCTCTAAATCTATTATACTCCGGGTCTTCTTGAATTAATAAAATAAAATTTAAAATCTAAAATTTTGAATTTTTTAAAATAAAAACCTACTAGAAGTTTAATCTAAATAGAAAAGAAAAGAAAAGAAAGAAAATTTGATGTTTCTTCGTCAAAGAACTAAATCCGGATGGTTGAATAAATTTTCCAACCACGTCACTCGGAAAATCCTTCGACTGAAAATAGAAGACAAATCAAGGTCAAAACTCTAGAAAATATATTAATTCATTAAGTTCCTGGAATCTGAAGAAATTTTCTATCAAAATTGGAGATGCAAATTTCAAGGTTTGACCTCACCGCCCAAGTTGACCATTACACCGCGGTAAAATTCTAACAAAAATCAAGAAAATTCTAAGGTTCTGCTCACGCTTGATTTAGAAATCCAACGAATTTGTTTTTGAATTTTTCTAGAAAATAAAATTTCGATTAGTAGAAATACTAATCGGATCTTTGTTAAAAAGGTATTGGATCAAACCGTTGTCCCCGGTATTGGCTCCAATTTGTTCATCGAGTATTAAATTACTAAAGAATAATAGAGCAAATCAAATAACCTTGGCAAGAAAGGATTGATCCAAAGAGACAACGTTAATCTTATTACTTTTTAACTTGAAACAGATCAGGATTCAAGGCAACAAATTTAAAATAATGTTAGAAATATTATTGCTAATTAAAAATAATGAGAAAAACAATAAATAAAATTACAATACAAATATTAAATTAGTCAAATCCATCATAACAAATCATCTCATTATTTAACTTTTCTTCTTTATCTCGTTCCACTCAATAAAACTAATGTTGTTGGATCAAAAAATCTAAATTATTAAACCCAAACAATGATCCCAATATTTGTGATTAAATTTAAAAAGACAAAATTAGAAGATTATATTTAACTTTCTAGATGAAGCATAGTTTAGTTTGAACTTATCTAAGTCTAAACTATCAAAATCAGAGGATTAAATATTAAATCTAATAATCCCTATTTAATAAAATGCCACAATCAATCAATAACATGTGATGTAAAACAAGTTAAAGTTAATTAAGAAGATTTTTCTCAAGCTTTATTGACCTCTCTAACGGAGGTCTGGCCGATAGTCATTGCATGAAACAGTAAATAAAATAAAAGTAAAAGAGAGAATTAATATTAGAGAATAAAAATGCCTTCCTTATTGATCTTGCTTCTGAAACTGTCAGAAACCTCCTTGATTACAATATTGCTACTGAAAGCAAAAATTAAAAGATAAAACAAGAGAAAGAAATTTCCTAATTTTCTAGATATCCTTAAGCTCTGGTCTGGTCTCCTATTTATAGAGATTAGATTAGGGTTTCAAAACCTTCCGTAAAAACAATAACTTCAAGACCCTACTTCAATACGAAGTATCTTCAGCTGCCAACACATTGTACAAATCTCGAGAAGTTTTATGTTTTATTCACTGTGCCACCCTACCCAACCTGGATGTCATAGTCCATGTGGGTCCAATTGGTCTAGGTCTTGGTCAATTGGCTTTGTTTAGATCCTGGATCGCAATGAATACTTTGGATTGTTTGAGTTTTTTTTTGAATATTTGTGACTTTTTCCTATTACACGAAAATAACTATAATTAGTTCCAAAATACATCATTTTATTGAAATTAATAATTATTATGAATTAATAATGAATTATATCCAATTAGAGGATTTAATGTATAATTCACTTGTAAAGTCTTCGAAATTAGGGCTCTAGAAATCACTTTCTAGACCTTAATTAAGAATTTGATCTCAAAATTTGAGACAAGAAAAGATGTGAAAATATGATTGCAGACCACCTATCTAGGTTAATAGTTGAGTCCAATCTAGACTCCCTGCTTATCTTTGAGAATTTTGCAGATGACAAATCATGTTGGTCTCCAGCCTTACCACAAATTGGTACATTGTCATTGTCAATTACCTCATGACAGGGCAAACACCCATTTCTTAGATCAAATAAGAGAAGATGAAATTTTTTGTCAAGTCCAAATGGTTCTTCTGGGATGATCTATACTTATTCAAGTACAATCTAGACCAAATAATTAGACGATGTATTCCAGATGGAGATCAGAAAAACATCCTAGAATTCTACCACAATCATGCCTATGGAGGGCATTTTGGTTGCAAAAAAAAAAAACTACTAAGATATTATACTGTGATTTCTACTGGCCCACCATCCTTCAAGATGTTCATCTCTTCACTAAATCTTGTGATAGAGGCCAACGTTTGGACAATATTAGCAAGAGAAATGAGATGCCCCAACAATCAATTTTGATCATTGAAATGTTCGATGTGTGAGGCATCAATTTATGGGCCCCTTCCCCATTTCCTACAGATTCCAATACATTCTAATCACAATAAACTACGGGTCGAAATGGGTGAAAGTCATGGTATGTCGGACTAATGACCATAAAATCGTTCAATTTCTTAAAAATAACATATTTGCCAGATTTGATACACCTCGTGCCATAATCAACAATGACGGTAAACATTTTTGTAATCGGATTTTATAAGTTCTGATTGTAAATACACAATAACTCACAAAGTGGCAACCCCGTATCACCCACAAAAAATGGGCAAGTGAAAATTTTCAACTGTGAAATTAAGACCATTCTTGATAAAACTGTCTATCCCATAAGGAAAGACTGGTCTTTGCATTCGAATAATGCATTGTGAGCCTACAGAACTACTTGCAAAACTCCAATTGGCATGTCGCCTTATTGGTTGGTCTTTGGTAAATCTTGTCACCGTCTAGTAAATTTAGAACATAGAGTTTATTGGATAGTGAAACACCTAAATTTCGACATTACCAAGGTAGGTGAACACCGAAATCTCAAACTCATTAAATTGGAAAAGTTGAGAAATGATGCCTATGATAGTGCAAAATTATGTAAGGATCGTACTAAAGTTTGGCACGACAAGGACATTCAAAGAAAAAAATTTCACCTCAGTCAAATGGTATTGCTTTACAATTCTATACTGCATCTTTTTCCAGGAAAATTGAAATCTTGATGGATAGGATCTTTTGTGGTCCATAACATTCATCAATACGAAGCCATTGAGATCCTCAATCCATCAAATGACAGTATTTTTAGACCAATGACAAAAACTGAAGCCTTTTCTTTATCTCCCCATGTTCCAAAAGCAAGATTCATTTTTTAGTGATCCTGTGTACCAAGATTAGACTCATACCCTATCTGATTGAAGACAATAAACTAGCACTTTTCGAGAGGCAACCCTTAAGTTATTTAGGTAGTAAATCAAGTTTACTATCACATAAGACCATCATTTCCCTTCTTTCGTTCAGTTTGAACTCACCAAAAGGGGTATAAGGTTGAAAATTTCAAGAATTTTTCCTAAAACTTTTTTTTCAAAAATTTATTTTCCACTTTAGAATTTTCCGAGAAGATTTATTTCTTGGGCTTTTCCAAGGGAAAAAAAATTCATTTTCCTATTAAAATGTGAACTTAAAATCACAAACCCTAATCTCTTTCTCATTCTCTTCTTCCCAAGTCCAACTACCAAACCCCTTCACAAGGAGTTGTTGGCCGAGCCCTTCCCCTCCACTCATCATCGAAACTGATCGGTCCAAGTGAGAGCATTATGAACGACGATCCAATACCAATCAATCGAACGAAACCCGCGCTGCCCATACCATCTTTGGTATCACAGTTACCCCATGAACATTAACCTCCAATTTTTTTTACCCCCTTGTTTTGCCCTCCTCTCTCCAATAGTGCCACCCAAAACTTGTACCATTTTTTCAGAAGAAGCTTGGTTTTGTGGCAAAATCCTTGCTTGAGGATCGGGTCAATTGCTCTACAAAAGCAATGAGACATTTGTCAAAGAGCTATTTCGAGGATTTTATGATTCTTTTATCTCAGTTGAACCCTCTAGTCCTTTAATCAACATCAACTTCCTTAGTATTTTGATCACAATTGATACCCACTACATTCAAGTGATTCTTAGAATCGAATTGGTTGAGAATGGTGTATGTGAGCCTGACTTTGGTTTTGAACATTATGTCACCCACCTAGGCTTCTCCAAACTAGAAATTTGATTCAAAGACGACGATCTAAAATCTATATGCTAATACGAGAATCAATACCTTTATTGGCGATGGAGAATGAGTAATGTTCTGGGTACCCAATACTTCACTGAGATGTACACCAATCATCTTTACATCTTACACGCAGCTCAGACACGCAATCCAACATTTTGTCTGGTTCAACTGCTCTTTGACACACTCACAAATGTGATGACAACTTGAAATTGATCATTGGGCTTGCCTCATCTTGTCTATCATATTTTGCAACAGATGGGTATTCCCATGGCTATCTTAATCACTTAGGATCGACTCAAGAAAATTCTAGCCTTTATAAGGAAAAGGGCTTTCAAGACCTATGTTTAGGGCTTATTGGCCCCTAGTATTAATGAAGAGGAATATGGAATCCCACACAGCTATGGGTTCCCAAGAGAAAAGTTCAACAAGCACCCACTTGAGGATGAGCCTACATCGAGTCCAAACTTAGAGGACGTGTCCTGGCTTAATCAAGTACCTTAACAAGGGCATCATATTATTTTTGAGAATGTATTTTGAGGACTCAAGAATGTCAACCAATGCTACAAGGATCTACAGACTAGTTAACATATGTTGATTAAGTAGTAGAGACAAATGATGGCCTATGTTGAGGAGAAAAAGGTCTGCGCAAGTGCTTAGGCTGCTCAGAGTTCAAATTCTAATTAGGATGCTTTTCTTTCTTAGATTATGATGTTTTTATTTTCTTAGTTAGGTTGTTTTTTTCATTCTTAGGTAGGCTTTATTTTGTGTGAAATTGTTTCAAAACGTTAAATCTTTTTAGATCAATTGTAACAATATTTTGCAAATTAATACCCAATCTATTTCAGGTGTGATCTAATATTTCTCTCTATTTCCTTACCACTTGCATATTAAGGACAATAGTTATTTTAGGTTTTGAGGTATTAGGTTAGCTCACAATTGCATAGTAATTTGTTTTCAACTTTTGAAAAATGGAAAATAAAAAGAATACAACACTTCTGAAAATATTTTCTTCAAAATCCTTGTATGTACTTTTTACGTATGAATTTCAAACTTCAGTCAATTTTTATCATGGGTTATTTTGTATTCCTTGTTAGAAAATCATAGAAAAAAATTACTTTGAAAACTTCACATCACTTCTGATTGAATCATTTGAAAATTTAGACTTCATTGAACAAAAGTTGACCCTCATCTCTATTTAGAATGTTAGAAAAAACCTAGTCTAATGAACCTTGACTTCCTTCTCCCTTGGTTGGCTAATTAGAAGAAAAATAGAACTAGAGTTGGTATGACTTGAACAACAACCATATGATTAGACTAGGTACCTTGAAAAAGGGCTACCTGTTTTTCGTTGAAAAAGAAAATGGTGATATCTAAAAAGTTGATAAAGAAAAGTAAAATAATTTGAAAAAATATCAAAATAAAAAAAATGTTAGAACTGAAAAACTACAAAAATAGTCCAATGAGACCAAATACAGTGTTTTAGTAGGGTGAAAGTTGTCATTGGTAAAAATATGAGTAAACAGGAATATAATAGATAAAGCCCCTTAAGATATTAAAGTGAACATCCACACCTCTCATTAATTTCGAGTTACACCTTAGGTTGAATTAACCATACTTAACAGTTAAGAAGTGAAACCTTGATATGAAAAAGTTGACATTTTTTTATTTTAAATCAAAATTTTGCAGAGGTACTTAAGCTATCAATTTCTTAAATTGTTTTTAAAGTAAGGAATAAAAATTAGGCATTTTCTCGAACATAGAAGACCTTTTACTGATTTATAAAATATTCTTATGTTTTCATTACATACGTTGATTTTTTATTTTGATATTTTTATAAGTGTTTGGATTTTGTGGGTATGTTCACTACAAACTCTCATGACTCAAACTCATTCAATATGGGTAGCCTAAGGGTTTATGGGCTTACTACATTCACTAAATATAATCATGTAACCTATGAAAGTGGCATTTTTATTTTTAATCAGAATTAGCAAAATGTAGTTAGGACTAGCAAAATCTAGGTTTGGGGGTGCAATTAGAGCATAAAAAGTCATTTCTATGGCCCTATTTGCAGAGAATTTAAAGCTTAATCATACAATAAATCCCTAAATAGATATAATTCATTAATAGTCTATTTTATTATTATTTTCAAATAAATTATGATTTTTGGCCAAACTTAAATTATTTATTTGTGATAAGTCAAAGTCACGAGATCCAAAAGGATAAACCAAGACAATTAAAGAAGTACATTGCACTCAAGGACCCAAGACAAGACTACAGACCAAAATCCATACCCAATGGGCCCAAAAAACCCACAATACAAATATTCTTTTGAGCGACACGGTGAAGTAGGTAGAGAATGCCTTGAGATTTGTGCAATGTAATGACAACTTAATTTGTAACCTAATAGATTAGGGTTTAGACATTTTGTTAAACAAAAAAGTGATATGAATCCTTGAAACCCTAATTTGATCTTTATAAATAAGAGACTAGAACAGAGTCATAGATCATCCTCTAAACCATCTTCTTCTTTTACATTATTTATCCAATTTTGCAATTTTTAGGTTTTAGTTTATTTTTTATTCAAGCTTTGTAAACAGAACGAGTTTTATGTCATTTTTCGGCAAAGATTAATATATAAAAAAACACCATTCTCCTTTGTATCCCTTCTCTCTTTGCTTTCTTGTTATATCTTCTTAAATTATACTTGCGATGATCTGTATTAGACCTCCATTAGAGAGGTCGATGAAGCTGGAGCAAGATTATCTCAGATAGTTTAAATTGTTTTTACATTTGTGTTTCATTGTGATTTTATTTTATTAAGTAGGGATCAATAGATCTAGTATTTGTTTTCCTAATTTCGATGGTTTAAGCTTAGATAGGTTCGAGTTAAACTATATTTTGATTTCATCTTACTAAATATAACCACAGAGGTTGGACTTAGTATTTGAGTTTAACGGATTTAATCTTCTAATCCAACAACATTATATTGTTGATTGAATCGAGATAACTAAAAGACAAATAAACTAATGAGATGAGTTGTTCTTGGTGGATTCGGTTGATCTAATCCTTCACATTGCGATTTTATTTCCTATTTAATTTGCTAATTTAAATTTAGTTTCAATCAGTTTTCATTAGTTACTTTGAACTATGATCGTTTTAAGTCAGAAACTGTAGATCAATATTGTCTATGTGGATCGATCCCTCTTGGTCGAGGCTTAGTATTTTATTCTTTATTTATTATTGATAATCTGTAGTAAACAATTATACAAATACCTGGACTCCATGAGATTGAATTGTTTCTAACATCAATTTATCAAATCAATCAACTAAGTAGAAGCACTTAAATTAACTAATTCAAGTAAGTAACAACTAGCTCAACTTCGTCTGCCCACCTATTTGCATAAACCACATTTAGGAACATATGGAACAAGTCAAAAATTCTAACCGATGTCTTATTACTAAAATCCATTTAGGCATTTTCACAAATAATTAAGCTATATCAACACCATTCTCTTCTCGGGTGAAAGGAAAGGAAGAAGGTACCCTAATTGAGTTTCCATGGAGGATCTGGGGTGTTGAGGAAAAATCTAGAGTACTCGACTCTAAATACTCAAATGTTGGATATAAACAAGTAAACGATTTACTTGTACTATACCCTCAATAAAGATATCACTCACAAGTTGAAGAAGAAAATAACACTCTATTAAGAAAAACACACTTTTACAAACACTCACACTTTTTACAACCTCTCAAGACTTCTTACTCACAACTTGTTTCTTACTACTTGATTACAAAATGAGAGGATTTACCCCTATTTATACTAGTGGCACCTCCTTAACTAATGGTTAGGATTGTGCCAACACATTCTTAATCTAGTGGTTACAATTTTGTCATCTAGAACTTTCTAAAAATATCTATCAGTCTAGAGTTTTCTACCAAAATATCTATAATTCTAGAATCTTTTATTTTTCTCTTATCTAAAGACATCTAGAGTTTTCTCTAGGAAGATTCTAGAAATTGGGCTATAAATAACTATTGGACTTGGACAATAAATGTGGGCTTTTCCAATTTGGGCTGGTGTTGAATTTTAACACTCCCCCTCAACACCAGCTCTAACTCTTTGCACCATGTTGAGTCGACGCGAAGGTTTCGCCACCGGACTAAATGTTTCATCATAGTCTAGCCCATATTGTTAAGAAAACCCTCGAGCCACCAGTTTAGCTTTGTACCACTCGATTGATCCATCTGGATGACGCTTTATCTTGTAAACCCATTTACATGATATGGGTTTCACATCTTTTGGCTTTGGCACCAGATCCCAGGTCTGATTTTACTTTAGCGTTGTGACTTTTTCAAATATCTCAGGTTCTTTAGCAGTTGCTTCTTCAACTATGGCTGCATTGGCATATTTGGGATTTGGTTTGCGAATTCTGTTTGACCTTCTCAGTTGTGATTGTGGATTTGATACTTCCGTTTCTCCATGATGATCTTCTTGTTGATACACACCAGTTTCCCAAGGATTCTGGGCCATCTCTTGATCACCATCACTGTCATGCAGATCTCCAGCCTCATCTGAACTTGGTTGAATATTGACAGTGTGCTCCTCCATATTTTGTTGTAGTTTGTCTTCGAATTCTCTTGAGTCTGGCAACACCTCTTTTCCTGAGGACCACCAAGAAGATGCTTCGTCGAATACCACATCTCGCGATGTATAACACCTTCCAGTTGTAGGATCACAGCATCTCCACCCCTTTCTCTGATTATCGTATCCAACAAAGATACATCTGACTGCTTTCTTATCGAACTTGCTACGTAAATGATCAGGAACAAATACATAGCATACACATCCAAATACTCGAAAGTAGCTAACTGTAGGTTTTATGTCCCACAGTTTCTCAAAGGGTGAAACAAACTCTAACCTTGGTTGAGGAAGTCTGTTGATCACATGGGCTGCTGTTCTCATAGCTTCGGCCCAAAATCTTCCCGGTACATTCTTTGCATGTAGCATACTCCGACAAGTTTCTGCAAGATGTCGATTCTTTCTTTCTGCTACACCATTCTGTTGTGGTGTATTGGCACATGTATACTGATGACGTATTTTGCATTCTCGTAGGTATAGAGAGAACTCGTCCGAGCTATATTCTCCTCCATTGTCTGTGCGCAAGCAACGGATCTTCTTTCCTACTTCTCCTTCAACTATCTCTTTGAACTCTTTAAACTTTGAAAAAGTTTCAGATTTTTCTTTCATAAAGAAAACCCACACATACCTAGAGAAGTCATCAATGAATGTTACCATGTACCGCATTCCGCCGATTGATGGTTGCTTGACTGGCCCGAACACATCAGAGTGAATTAACTCTAATGGTTCCTTTGCTTTAAACTTCGATTTCTCGTATGGCAATTGATGTGCTTTGCCATACTGGCATCCTGCACAGACCGTGTCTGTTCTCACGTCAAGATGAGGAAGTCCCTTAAGCATCGACTTCTTTACCATTACACTTAGCTTGGAATAGCTAACATGACTCAATCGTATGTGCCACAAATCTGCTGTCTCGTTCCTTCTTGTCTTGTCTACATATGCAGACTCTGCTGACATTACGTAAACTGACTCCAATCGTCGTCCCTCCATCGTTGGCTTTTCTGAGATTTTGATGTCACGATATACCTTCACATCTTGGGGACCGAACAAGACATAGTAGCCTGATGATGTTAATTGAGCTACGGATAACAAATTTTCCTTCATTCCTAGAACATGGTAGACATCTTGAAGTGGCACCTGGTTAGAATTATAACGAGGTGTGACTATCGTCTTATCCATGTGAGCTATCGGTAACCTTGAGTTGTCAGCCGTCACCACCACACGACTTCCCTTGTACTCAGACAAGTTTTGCAACTTCTGTCTATCACCTGTCATGTGATTTGAGCACCCCGAGTCTACGATCCAGTCATTCTCGTAGTCAATCCGTTCAGATGTAGCTGTAAGAGCTACTTTTTCTTCTTCCTTTACAAACGATGCTTCAGCATCCCATTCATCTTCAATTTTCTCTTTAGAACTGGAAGTAGCAGCATTACTTTCAGCATGCTTTTTCTTAGACCAGCAGTCTTTCGCCATGTGGCCCTTCTTCCCGCAGTTGTAGCAATCGCCTTCGAACCTTCTACTATTACTGTGATTCTTTGAAGCTCCCCCTGGACGAGAGCCTCCCTCTCTTTGATGACCTCTTATCTTGTCACCATTCGTTTTAGATCCACCTCTGACGTACTACTTGAAGCTACCTTTACTTTTGCTTGTGTAAAGTGCTTCTTCCTTATCCTTCAACGAGACTTCTCCCATTTGCTTAGCCAAAGCTTCTTGACCAACAAGCAAATTTTTGAACTCAACAAGTGATGGTTGTGTCGGCCATCCTTGTACTACAGTAATAAAGCCTCGGTATTCGGGTCGCAAACCATGGATAATTATTCTTTTTATCCTGGTTTCTCCAATAGCAGCATTCGGATCTAACTCTGAAATTTTACGGCATATTGACTTCACCTTATGAAAGTATTGGGCGATCGTCATATCACGTTGCGCCATTGATAGCAGCTCGTTCTCGAGAAGTTGTAACTTTATATCGTTCTTCTTTGAAAAGAGTATAGCGAAAGTATCCCATGCTTCTTTCGGTGTTTTGGCATCTCGAATGTGCTCTAACATTTCTTCTTCAATTGTAGTCTTTAAAGCAAACATCGCCTTGTCTGCTTTAATCTTCCATTTTCTCAAGATGCCATTGGCATCTTCTGTTGTCGGTTGCGTAACTTCACTACCACCAACAATCTCCCAAAGGTCTTGACCTTGTAGGTAAGACTCCATGCATGTTGCCCACGTGTTGTAGTTTTGGTTGTTGAGCTTCTTGATTCCTCCAACTACTTGAAGGTCACCCATCGTGCCGGCAGAGCTTCGACTAAACGGAACAAACTTGACTAACGATTTTGTAGAGTAGTAAACTCCTCACGACTCAAGATAACTCCACCAAAATCGATCCTTGGCAACCTGGCTCTGATACCAATTGTTGAGGAAAAATCTAGAGTACTCGACTCTAAATACTCAAATGTTGGATATAAACAAGTAAACGATTTACTTGTACTATACCCTCAATAAAGATATCACTCACAAGTTGAAGAAGAAAATAACACTCTATTAAGAAAAACACACTTTTACAAACACTCACACTTTTTACAACCTCTCAAGACTTCTTACTCACAACTTATTTCTCACAACTTGTTTCTTACTACTTGATTACAAAATGAGAGGATTTACCCCTATTTATACTAGTGGCACCTCCTTAACTAATGGTTAGGATTGTGCCAACACATTCTTAATCTAGTGGTTACAATTTTGTCATCTAGAACTTTCTAAAAATATCTATCAGTCTAGAGTTTTCTACCAAAATATCTATAATTCTAGAATCTTTTATTTTTCTCTTATCTAAAGACATCTAGAGTTTTCTCTAGGAAGATTCTAGAAATTGGGCTATAAATAACTATTGGACTTGAACAATAAATGTGGGCTTTTCCAATTTGGGCTGGTGTTGAATTTTAACATGGGGGAGTTGATTAGAGAACTTAAATTAATGAATGCTAGATTTTTGGGTAATAGGTTCACCTAGTGTAACAATAGGAAAGGTAGTAATCGTATATGGGGGAGGTTGGATCGTGCCTTAGTATCTTCTGCTTGGGTAATAGAGTTGGGATCGTCTATGGTTAATCATCTTCCTAGATTATCTTCTGATCATTGTCCTCTTCATGTTCAACTTTTCAAATCTTTTGTTGGGCCCAAACAATTCAGATTCTTGGACTTCTGGACTGATCGAGATGATTTTTTGCAGCTTGTGAAGACCTCTTAGTTGCCCAGAGTTGAAGGGTATCTGTTATTTAGTTTCTTTTCAAAGCTTAAAAGATTGAAGGCAGCTCTGAAAGATTGGAATAAGAATGTTGTGGGTGATGTCCAAGTGAGGTTGAAGGCAGCAGAAAACAAAGTTCAAAATTGTGAACAATTACTTTCATCTCAAGGGTGGAATCAAAACCTTTATTTGGAGTGTCACCAAGCCAAGGTTGAGTATGCTACATGGACAAGCAATGAGGAATCATTCTGAAAATATAAGTCTAGAATTTTGTGGCTCAAAAAAGGAGATAGGAATACAAAAGTCTTCCATTTATCTACCAAGATTCAAGCAACTAGAAACACGGTTAGAAGGAGCAGATCAACGGGTGGTAATATCCTTGAAGATCCAAAAGCTATTGGTAGGGAGGCAGCCAACGAGTTTGAGATCCTTCTTAACTCAACCCAAAGATGCTCTTACCGTGATCTATTGGAAAGGTTACAATGCAAAGTCACTTCTGCTCAAAATAATCATCTATGTGCTTCCCTTTCAGAGGAAGAGGTGTTACAGGCCATCAAAGAAATGAATGCTCATGGTGCAGCAGGTTCGAATGGGTTCTCGGGATTGTTTTATCTGGGATATTATCAAGGTAGTTCTGTTAGCTACAGTATCAAATTTTTTTCAAGGAAGGTGTTATCCCGAAAGTTTTCAATGCCACATCCATAACCTTGATTCCTAAGGTTGAGGTACCCATTTCCTTTTTTGATTTTAGACCCATTAGTTTATATAATTTCTTGTATAAAATTTTATCTAAAATCTTGGCCTCTAGATTATGGGATTTTCTTCCCTCACTTATCTCCCCCGAACAAGGTGTTTTTGGAAAGGGGATGAATATTTATGATAACATTTTGTTGGCTCATGAAGTGCTAGATGATCTTAACTTGAAAGTTCAATGGCCTTTCTTAATGGCTGTCCTCTTGAAGTTGGGGTTTTCTAGGGAATTTTTGAAGTTGACTCAAGGTTGTCTATAGAGTGTCTCCTATTCTATGTTAGTTAATGGTTGTTCTTATGATTTTTTTCACGGAAGTCGAGGCCTTAGACACGGAGATCTCATTTCACCTAGCATTTTCATCTTAGCAGAGGAAGCTCTAAGTGTGGGATTGAACAACCTTGCACAAACTGGAAAGCTGGAAAGATTTTCAGTTTCAAAAAAAGGGGTAGCCCCAAGCCATCTCCTTTTTCTAGACGATTGAATCATTTTTACCAAGACAACTTCAAAGTCCTTATCAAACATCAAAGGTTTTCTGGAATTCTATGAGAAGGCATCAGGTCAACAAATCAGCATTGAGAAAAGTAGTTTTTTTATGGCAGAACATGTCGAAGATAGAAGAGTTGAAATTGTAAAGATTATCCTGGGCTTTACGAAGGGCTCACTCCCTACCAATTATTTGGGAGTTCCTTTGTTCGTTGGCAAAGTGACAAGAGAAATATGCAAAGGTTTGGTGTCTACGATCATGAGAAAAATGGAGGGTTGGAAATCAAATCTTCTTTCGGAGGGTAGTCAACTAACCTTACTCTCTCATGTGCTCTCCTCAATACCAGTCTATCTCATATCGATTCTCCCTATTCCAAAGGCTATTGCAACCTCATTGGAATCATGCTTCGCTAAGTTCTTTTGGGGCAATAATGAGGGAAGGAGGAAAACTCATCTTGTAGCATGGAATAAAGTGTGTAAACCAAAGTGGGGAGGTGGTTTGGGCATTAAAACTCTTTCAAAGGTGCATAAAACGGGCCTAATGAAAATAAGTTAGACATTGAAAAATGAGCGAGGGATCTGGATAGAGTTCTTTAAGAATAAGTATGCTAAAGATGGTAACTGGTGGAATCCGACAAATTCAAGAGGTTCTAAACTATGACGATCTATTCGTGTTTTTCTTCAACCGACAATTCGCCTATCTAAGAGGTTAATTGGAGATGGAGCTTCTTCATCACTTTTCTTACACAACTGGAGATGATCTTGTCTTCTAATCGATCTCTATCCTAACGAAAATAAAAATATTACAATGATGGAGGTATGGGGTCCAGGTGGTTGGGATGTACAAAAGCTGAGAGATATGGTTGAGAATCCTATTGTTGTGGCTGATATTCTAACATCTAATGTTCAGCATAGCAGCTCGGATAAAACAATTTGGATGGCTTCAAATTCAGGATTATTCTCATCTCATTCGGCTTGGGACAATTCAAGAACTAGAGGTGACAATTACCAAATATGCAAGGCAATATGGAACTCTCAGGTTCCCACAAAGATGAAGACATTGGCGTGGAAAATTTTCCATAAGGCTTGCCCGGTGGATTTAGTCAGGAAAAAATGGGGTATTGCCATGGCATCTAGGTGCCCGTACTGTGAGGCCAAGGAAGAAACAGTTAACCAGTTATTCTTTCAATGCCCTTTCATTTTAAAGGTGTGGAACTTCTTTATTTGTCATCTCTTAGAAGAGGAAACCAGAGCAATGTCACTGGCGTCATTAATAAAATGGTGTTATCAAAGAAATCTCAGTTTGGTACAGTCGGAGGAAGGGTCCCATGGGTAGTATGCTGGAACGTTTGGTTAGCTAGGAACAAATGCATATTTTAGAGTATAACTCCCACAGTGCATGGAGTAATCCAAAATTGCCTTAATTGGATTAGGGAGTTGGAGGAGTATCAAGTTTACAAGATCTCTGCCTCAGATGGTGAAATTCGAATTCTTAAGGATTTTGGAATCCATAGGAAGCACAGTAAACATCATCGTATAGTTACTGTTTGTTGGCGAAAGCCTCCTGCAGGCTGGGAAACTAAATACAAATGGGGCTGCTAAGGGTAATCCAGGGTGCTTAGGTGGAGGTGCCATTCTCCATGACGATAAGGGAGGTGTTGCAACAAACAATGAAACTGAAATAAGGGTGTTGGTTGCTGCATTGGAAAGCTTCCAATTAGAAGGAAAAAAAAGGCATCATAGTGCTGGATTCGGCTATCATAATTAAAGGTCTCGTTGATCAAAAAATCTCTTGGAAGTTAGATCAGTGGGTGCATAAAGCAAGAGAGCTGTTTTCCAATATTGAAGTGCGATTATCACGTCTGGAGAGAGGCGAATGCACCTGCAGACGCCCTTGCTGCTGCTGCAGTTCACAATGCTTCATCTATGATGTTCAAACAAGTTTCAGACCTGCCATTATTTGTTAAAAATACTTATTTTGGGAATAATTAATCTTGATCTTCCTCAGTTTTGTTATGTAAATCATTAGGGAATTCCCTATGTAAAGTTTTACTAATCTAATATACTTTACTTGCTTACTTAGCAAAAAAAAAAAGGTCACGTGTATATGTAGTTGTTGTACAATGTTCATACATCCTCAATAAATTCTTCCCTAATTAATTCAGCTTCTTAGAGTTCGATAAACTTTCGCAGATTCATTGGATATACATCCTCAATATCACCATCCAATAACCGATTTACGATCAACCTGTTTGCCACCTCAGTAGGATGATATGGATCCCAGAAGAAGTATTTTGATCGATCAGGACAATACGTCGATTTGGAACCACAAAGAATGATTCCCCCATACCGCCCTGCAACTTTACAACATGCTGAGTCTATAACCTCAAAGCCTGTGACAGTCATTGGAGTAATATTAGATTTAAGTCCTTCAAAACAAATAGAGACAACATTTTAGAGCTTGAGATGATTTGAAGATAAACTATTCTATTGTAACATTCCAAATAAGACTGAAAAGACACCAAACGCTTCATTCTCATAAAAGGGTGTTCTAAGAATTTTTATGTACAAAAAAGGGAAATAGTTCTCTAAATTTTCCGACAGGTTATTTGATTTGAAAGATTGGCATATTTTAAGTAAAATTTGATGCGATAAAAGAAGTTCTATGATGGACCAACCATAATTAGTGTAACTCTGAAGTATATCCGACACAATGCGATAAGCGTTTGCATAAAGTAATCTAGCTTCGGTGAGGCTTGAGTTCTGTTCGATAACGAGATCCTTAAGCCTTTTATTGAAGGACATGGCGAGTTGATTTGTATCAGCGACACAATTTTCTCCAACCAATGGATTTAACTCCCTCTGAGCTGGAACACATCCAAGTGGTCCTACATTCACCACTAAAATCTTTCTTGCACCTAAACTGTGCAGTCTCTGCAAGAGAAAACATTTATATATGTGTGTTAGATAGAAATGGAAATCGGGCGAAATTAAAATTGATTATACTGGGAACGAAAGAAGGGAGAGGGATTACTCTTAATTGAAGTCGGTATCTCTTGATCAGCTGTAATATGAAATCATCTTGAGGCACTAGTATTCGTGTTCCTAAGAGGTAATTATCGAGGAAGTCATTCGACCCCATTGTAACGGTGAAGAAAGAGCTCTTTAGCAACTTTGAAGTCTTTTCCATACCAAGGCTTGAGATTAGGAATTGTCGGGTGTTGGCAAAATTATCAATCTGTGCATCCATGTTTATGCGACCAACCTAGATAGAAAATAAGATAAATTCATGAAACTTTCGACGTGAAGATGGGCTAATTAATTATGCCAAAATTTGACTCATTAGATGGTCTAGATAATATAACATGTCACATTATAAATATACGTAGACAAGATCCATATTTAAAATTAATTAAATGGATTTACTTTGCTATAGAATTTGGGATGGTAGAATCAGAATTTGGGTTCAATTTAATTAATCCTTAGTATGGTCATGGACCCTTATATGATAATTCAGCGACAATTATCTTCAAAAATAAAATGCACCTCAAAATTGTTAGAATATGCATGGATATATAGTTTGGTAACTAATTATCAACACCATGGAGATAAAAAGGCCTTACAAATATATAGCCGGTTTTGTTGAGAATTCCAGCTGCAGCGGAAGCGTAGTTCACCCCACACGTCGCAGCGGCCTCATTCGCATTGGGGCCCATGTAAGGTGGAGGATAGCATATCGATCCAAATTCATCACCTAAAGAAATTAATAAAATCACAATAACACATCATCAGATCAGGCCAGACATCGAAATAAATTTAAAACAAATTGAAGAATAAACATTGCCTATAAAATCCATCACTGTTTTGCCATTTGAGAAACGACCAGTAGGACGCCGACCAGCTGGAACAAAATCAATTCCATTCGGCTTCATATCAGCCTTTGCTAAGGAGAAAATAAAATTATTGTTTCCACCATCAACCAACGAGTCTCCAAATACGAAAAAACGAGGTACACTTTTGGCTTGAGAAACAACAACTATAATAGAAAATAACACAAAAACAGGAAGAATTGATAAAAAGGCCATTGATTCTTACGGGCTTTTTATTATTCTTATTATTATTGAAACGTATGTTGTGATGATTCTTATAGACCAACATTTGAAAATTCTGACAGATTTCATGCATAAATGTTACTAACCAGCTCCACCAAAACCTGACTACTGAATTTAAGAAGTGAAAGCTACTTAACCTAACCATCTTCATAAAGCATTAAACTGTACTTGTTGACTCGGACTCATGCTACTCAATTCTAACTGTTGATAGATGGGTAATTTAGACATATTTGGTGAATATTTGACATAACCCTGTGTACTCAAATTGATGAGTTACCTCTTGACTTCAGTCTTCGAAGAATGTCTAATGAAAATGACCTAATATCTGTCTTCAATCTCTAGCTAAAAAGAGTTGATTTTTTTCTCCCAAAAAATCTGCCCCAGTCAAACTCTTATTAAATCTCTGGTGAGAATTCTTTTTTAACATAAAATTGGTATCATCTTCAATTTTTTTCCCTAAAACCCTCGAGTTTTTTATAAAAATTTCATCATCTTTGAATTATCAAAAAATTCTATTTAATTGTTCTTGAGGCTTGGATTGAAGGTTCATACAGATATAGTCTTGAAATTGAAAATGATGGCATTTACATCATTTTCTCGTACAAGGCAACAATGATGCAAGGTGAAAAACAATCTTCCAATTACTTCATTGATTTTGAAAAACATATCGAACAATTGGGCATAAAAAACTTGTTGATTCACACAAAATACAAAGTAATTAGAAAAGTAAGGGAAAACTCTCTAAGACACATAAATTGTATTAATCCAAAGTTTTTCCCCCGTATTGGAGTTACAGTACTATTCATATAAAAAATTCTTGTTCCTAGAAAAACAAGAAAATAGTCAAAATAGAAAAAAAAATGTATTAAAACTAGTAAAAATAACCAAATGATGAAAATAGATACAACTTAACCTTATAAATAAGAGGGAATCGATGATGTGTGATTCTAACTTGTATAACTAAAGTGATTAACAGAATAAAACTTTCATAAAATAACAAAAACGTCTAAAAACTAAGGTAAATGAAGGAACATGCCTAAAAATACAAAGTCTATAGCTTCTATGGATGTTGAAGATCTCGGCATTTCCATTCAAGAATAGGTCTCCTTAGATTAGTTTGAATCCGTCACTTGTCCGGATCCATGGTCCCTGTTAGGCTTGTTGCACTGCATCATTCTCTCCATATTGAATGAAACTCATCCTCAAGTTCAAGGCATTATTGTTTGAAGCATATGGTCCAATTACATTTGAGATTAACTTGTTGTACTCAGGAATTGGAAAACAATCTAGAGGCCATCCAGCCGTTAGTTTTTCGGGATATACATCAATGAACACATCTAAAGGATTTTGATCATAGTTGAAACATAACCAAAATCTATATATTCCCTACATACTAAAGTCAAACCAAAACACAATGTAACGAGAGTATCAGTGAACTTTGCAAGTATAGGAAGATTTGAACTCTTGTTGAATTTAGACCCAAAGTAACCATCACCTTTCTCGAACTAAGAGAGTGTGAAAAGATGCGGATGAAATTGAATACTTATTTGTAATTTGAAAATGTTTTTATTCGATAATCATATCGTAAACTAATTCTATGCCCATTGTGCACGTTGTGAAAGACATTGTTGCAAAGCAAACCATCATTAAATTAACATTTGGATCTAAAGAAGCTTGCTGTGATGCTAGAGCTTCCTCCACATATTCGTAAACAACTTCATCTTCTTCAACTTCATCGTATTCATTATAGATAGGATCATAATGAAAAATACCTTCCGCATTACATGATTTACTAAATTTGAAATCAATTTTGATTGTAAAGAGTAAATCAACGGATTTCTCTAATTCATCTTCATCTTCTAATATAGCATCATGTTGAACCAATCGACTTCTTAAAAGGCATTTCGACAAGATAAAAAAGCTATGCAATCGATGCAAACTCCAATACCAATTGATGTAGGATGAACAACAGTCTTCCATTTAATTTATTGATTCTCAAATGAATACCAAAGAATTGGGCATATAAAACTTATTGATTCACATAGAATACCAAGTAATTGGAAAAGAAAGAAAAAACTTTCTAAAATAGAAATTTTATTAATCCAAATTTGTTACTCCATACTAGAGTTACAATACTATTTTGTTTTTTGTTTTTTTTTAATATATAAAAGAGTCTTATTCCTAGAAAAATATGAAAATAACCAAAATAAAAAAAATAGTAAAAGATAGTAAAAAATAACGTAAGGATGAAAATAGATACTACTTAACCTTAAAAATAAGAGGGAATCGACGGTGCGGGATTCTAAATTTTGTAGTTAAAGTTATTAATAAAACTAAACTTTCCTAAAATAACATAAAATCTAAAATATAGGATAAACAAAGGAATCAGGCCTAAAATGGAAAATCTAAAGATTTCTATAAATCTTGAAGATCTCAGCATTTCATTTCATGAATAGGTCTCCTTGGAGTATTATGAACATGTCGCTCATCCGGGTCTATGGTCCCACTTGGACTTTTTGCACTGCATCACATAGTCATGGTAGGGTTAGCAATTCGAAATACCGCAAAATTCAATACATGAAAATTTTGAATTATATTTGATTTTGGGTTGCAAAAATTAAGTTTAAAATTCAATAAATGAATGGTATGCGACCTATGCTTTATATGTGTATTACTTATCTCAATTTATAGTAGTGATGATGAAATTGGTAATTTTAACGGTGATGATATAGTGGTGATGGTAATAATGATGGTGGGGATAATGAGGACATTGAAGTTATTGTTCCATTGATTTATAAAAGAAGACCAAAGTGAAGGGACAAATCATCACTGTGAAAAATTAAAGTGGTATCTGAAATAAATGTAGAATGGCGCATATCATTATTGTTTAAAAGATTAAAGGGATATTTGTCACCTAAAAAGGTGGATATTCGTCCACAATTTGAATCATAGTCGATTCAAAATCGAACTTGTATTACACTTAACGACATAAAACAAATTACAGTAGCATTTTTCTCGATCGAGTTTTATAAAAATTCTTAAAAAACATAAAATAAAATAAAATAAATGCATGTTATTCTTTTTTAACTTAAAATAGGCGAATTACTTAGAATGATTCAATGACCCAGAGAATCATTTTCGTTGAAAAAAATGAAAAAATTCATGAATTAAACAAGAGATTGCTAACAATGATCAAGTTAAGTTTAGATCATCTAAGTTATTAACCTAAAGGTGTCAACTTGCTAAGTTGGTCGAGATTAATTAAAATCTTTAATTAGAGATAGGGGCAAAGCCAGGATTTTCTTGTAGTGGGGGCAAACTATGGTTACTAGTATAGTTAAAGAACTTGAAGATGAATGGTTTTAAAAAAAAATTTAGAGGTTTTTTATTAGAAGTTGAAGAAAAGGATATTTAGGTCATTTTTAAATAATATATAAGAAGGCCCGGTCAAGAGGGAATGTCATCAACAAATGGGGAGAGAGGTGAGGGAGTGAGGACAAATGGGGCGTGTAATTAGTTGAAAATATAAGGGTCAAAGTTCTGTGGTGGGGGCAAGCTCCTTACTAACTCCACCCTTGATTAGAGATGCCATGTAACCCTAGGCTATAGAGTATAGAGATGTCAGGTAACCCTCAAAAGAAGTATGCACCTTATTAAAATTCAAAGTTTCTATTGTCACCCCAACTTTTGCTAACACCACATCACCTGTGTGCAATTCTTTGGTGATTTACATAGAAATTGGTGTGGCATTAAGAAAGTTGATGTAGTAACAGTAGCTCTCTACAAATTTGTTTGAACTAGTTAATTAGTTGATTTGAGCCGAAAACATAGAAGCTAGATTAAAAATTCAACTGAGTACTGTGTTACATTTATTATATTTTGTATGAGTTAGGATCCATAGACACATAAAGCTACGACGTGTTTTCTTATATGGGCAAAAATGTTCAGAATGGGCTGCTTTTTTGTGAAGATGATCTAAGGTGAGGAGATCATCCTCACCAAGAATCACCAAGAATGGGCTGTTTACAAGTTGAAGAAGTTTGGACCATCCAGTTTTTGTAAATCACTTTTGATGGGGTTAGAAGTTTTGGAATGAGCTGATTTTTTGCAAGGATGATCCCCTCACCATAGAGATCATCTTCACAAAAAATCAGCCCCTTCCGAATATTTTTACCCATATAAGACAAAACACGTTGTAACATTATAGGTAGTTTTATGTGTCTACAGATCCTAACCCATTTTGTATATATGTATTGACACACTGCAGCGAAGTAAACTCAGTTCTGTTGTATCGATGGACAGAGAAGCTGAGGTTAGATATATAGACCTTAGATGCTTGGATGCCTTATACACGAGTTCATTGGTTCATTCAGAGTTGAGATTGCAGCTGTATAAATTAAAACAAATTATAGTTTATACTTTCTCTTTCCGCATTAAAAAAAAAATGTAATTTTGTGGGAAAGTTATATTTATTTAACATTTTTCTCATTTGCAGGCTTGCTGCTGTATTTTAAAAATTCTCAAATCAGCCTCGAATCTATCCCGAAGAATCCTGATGAAAATGATCTACGGTTCTGTGCCCTTACCACATCAGATCGAGTGAAAATACTCAAGTCAGAAAATCACGACTCTATTTTTAAAACTGAACCTTTGGTCAGACAGTATATTCGTCAAATTGATAGGAATAATGCATGTTTGCTAAAAAAAAAAAAAAAACTTAAAATTATACATGTTTTTTTTTTAAATAACTTCATGAGAGCTGCTATTGCAACGCCAACTTTTTCTAATGACACACCAATTTCTATGCAAATCACGAGAGAATGGGTTGAATCTCTATTTCATGCACAGAATATGACAAAATTCCGATGTCGGCACATTGTTCATTTTAATTCCCAAAACATGCATTCGTCATTTTTACAACCTACGAACTTGTGATTTCATCACTTTTAACATCTATGAATTCATAGATATACTAGCGAATTCTTTGATTATAAAAGTGACGAATTCACTCAAAATGCATGTTTTGTGAATTAAAATTAACAATTTAGCGAAATTGGAATTTGGACATAAGTTGGGCTCTTTTTGAGAAAAATCCACAAGAGAATTTGACACAGTTGGGGGGGCGTTAGCAAAAGTTGATGTGGAAATAGCATCTCTCTAACTATATTTGTATTCATTGAAGGATAAAATAATTGATGATTCAATGGTAGAACCAATTTAACTACAAAATTCAACCGAAGACAAGACCATTGGATTGGTCTCAATTTTTTAAAACGTTGTTATTTTGTTTCTTACATTTGTTGAGTAGGGATCCAAAACGGTGTCCCATACTTATCCAAGGTCAGGTGGCACCTCATTTTATGCCATGTGGTATTTTTGGGGACTCATTGACCATATGGATATTTCATCCATAGTCTTTGATAAATCTACACACAAAAGATCAGTTTGATTGGTGATGTGTATCCATTGATAATTGCATCTTCTTAAGAATGATTTCTAATTATTGGATTTAAGATCTTTTGTAGGAGCTTAAATCTACTGGATACAAGTTATAAAACACTAATTTTTGGTACTTAGGTTCACCAAGGGATGGATCATATATCCATACGATAAGTGGTCCCAAAAATGCCACATGGCATAAAAATACTTGACCTTGGTTAGATACGAGAGTCCATTCTTGATCCCTAGTCCTTTCAAAGTTATAAATTAGAATATTAAATATGTTTGTACTCTATTATGTTGTCATTGGTAGGATTCACATTCATTTTCACTTCTCTCTCTCTCTCTCTCTCTCTCTCTCTCTCATTAAGTAGGGTTGTAGGGTTCAGAACATTTGGATATGGAACAATCACATGAAAGATTACGACATTCATTGAAAAAAGTGGTTGCAATGTTGGTTCTAATTGAAAAGGACAAGAGAAGGAATATATTATAATTAAGTGAATTGAAGAAGATTGCAAAGATTCTTATCACGTGAAAAAGAAAATCCATATTTCTTTTTCGAAGGGCGAAGCCATCATATTAATAGAGGATGGGAGAAATTTGACATCTCTAAACCATCGAGAACATCAAAATTTCAATGGTCCTGAGCCGTTGAAATTCGATCTCTCAAAATTCGTGGATCTTGGCCTACCTAATGTCTCACTTTCCATATAGTGCCTCCTATGATGTGAAACAAATAAATATAAGATAGATTTTTTTTTTTTTAAATAAAAGAAAATAAATATTATTTAGGTTGAGCACAACAAGAAAATTATGCTATGCAAGTAGTCACCCTCAGGATTGCAACTTGGGTGGGTTGTGTAGACCCTCCAATTTGAACGGACCCCACTAAAAAAGAAATAAAAAAATCACATTTTTATCAAATACCCGTCAATGGGCCTAAAGTCCCAAATTTTCAAAATTAAAGTTTTAAATTCAAATTAAAGGCCCTAAGACTCCTAATGATCTTATAGACTTGCAATAAAGCTTACCTAATTTGTAAGCCCCATCATCTTCTCAACCCATCATTCTAACTCCAAACGTAAAATTGAGTCTCAATCCCATTTCTAAGTCCATGTAGAACCCACCAATCCTAAACCACCCAAACCCCCATTTTTGCCTCATCTTAAATCAAGCCCTAACATAAGCCTAATTTTAACCTAAGAAAATTCCAATCAAATTTCTAACCTAGACTACAATCAAATCCTAAGAGGCCAATCCAACTGATTCTAAAACTAAAACCAATATGTCCATGGACCACCATTCACCTCTCTTCAAACCCCACTTATGAAGTCCAACCAATGTCATTTGAGGTCCACACAACATCAATGGACACTTGTCATCACCACCATTAATCTCCTAAAATCAATCTATATAATCTAATCATCACTCTCAAAAGTTACCCAACCCATACTTCAACACGCACCACTTGCCATCACCAAACCTTAACATTTCATTCAAATCCATATCACAAGCCACCCTCACAACCATTCCCCTTAATAAACTCACCTAACCCATTCATTTTCAAACCATTTGCCAAATGTCCTCACCACAACCCACCTCCTAAAATATCATCACCTACCCCTTAAACAAGCCATTCGTTTAATCAACCACACACATCCCTCAACCCCAACCATTACTCAACCCAAGGTATGTATTGCCTAACCAACCCAATTGGATTTTACCATAGGTTATGGTAAAAAACAACCCATCAAATCATTTTACCTCACATATCCCTCCCTAATTCAAAATATCAAATCTTGTAGTTTAAAATTCATGTCATTTCCTTTCACCTTCTACCTTTGACCTTTTCAACCCTAAAAGTAACCCCTCAACACCTAACAAACCTTTCCTCTCATTCTCAAAAAGCTCATGCTTGAATTCCTTCCCTCAAGTCATATCTCTCAAGTCCTCCTTTCAATCTAAGAATTATACAAAAATTATTACTCAACCCTCCATTCCCTTACTCAATTTCTTTGTTATAAGCAAATTAAGGACTAGCATATATAAGCCATCAAGAAACTAAGAAGGAAAAAAGAAGAAAAAGCTTCAAGGTGGGTTTTAGAATTGGATTTTGTCTTTTTGGTGTTCCCCTCTCCATATCCATCTTCTATATCTCCATTTCATTTCTTTAATTTCAATTTAGAACACCTTAGGATGCAATGAATACCTCCCCTACCTTCGTTAGATCGAGCTCCAACTTGATCAAAAGTGTAAGAGTTGTAGTTATTTTCAAAGAAAATCATTTTAAATCCTCAAACACTTCGTGAACATACTACAAAACTTGTTTTGAGGCTGAAGTTGATCGAGTCCCTCCTCATTTTATGGGAAAAGACCCATAGTCACAAAGTTAATACTTTTTCAAAATTAGTATGCTCAAGGCAAGATATGTTTAGGATCCCCTCTTAATGAGAAGATCCTCATTATCTAAGCCGGCATTAAAAGTCTCTCACATTTGAGGGTACAAAACCGTCACTTCTTCAAATTTTTTTATTCTCTTTTATTTCTTTAAAAATGGCTATAGTTCTTAGGGTTACCACCCTTAGGTGGAGAAAGGGATGCCTAACACCTTCCTCGATCTCTAATCAAACCCTTACCTAGATCTTAATTAAACCAACATGTTGAATCCATATGAGAGTTATTATATACGTCAATTTTTTAAAACTACCTTCCAAGTGACCATTCACACCATAAAAAAGAATGGTGGCGACCCCAAATCTACGTAGTAATGATTTTTTAACTCAAAAATTACATAGTTATAGGTTGGGCCGAGTTGGGGATCAACCCACACCCAACCTGAACTTGACAAACATCAACTCAAACTTGCGCCCAACCCGACCTCGGGTTTCAAATGCTCAACCCAAACCTAACTGAAGTCGGGTTGTTCAAGTTAGTTTATTCACTTTAATACTGGATTATTTAGCAAGGATAAAGACTTTTATAAAACATAATTGATATGTAAAAGAACTTAAAATTTATAATTATTTGTCCTAATTTTTTTTCCAACATACATAAAATTATAGGAAAATTAAAAAAAGATGAATAAAATGATGATCAACTAAAGTTACCATCATAATTCACTTATTATTAGTTGTAATTTCAAGAAAACGAACATTTGTATTGTATGACAATGTAGAATTACATGAACAAAATTATTAATAACAAAACAAGGGTTTATTTTATGAAAATAATCATAAAGACTTTTATAAAACATAAGTGACATGTAAAAGAACTTAAAATTTATAATTATTTGTCCTAATTGTTTTTCCAACATACATAAAATTATTGGAAAATTAAAAAAAAGATGAATAAAATGATGATCAACTAAAGTTACCATCATAATTCACTTATTATTAGTTGTAATTTTCAAGAAAACAAACATTTGTATTGTACGACAATGTAGAATTACATAAACAAAATTATTAATAACAAAACAAGGGTTTATTTTATGAAAATAATCATACGGTAGTTTTGATATTATAGAGAAACAAAAGTGTTCTTATCAAATGAAAGTGAAAAAAAAATGAAGATACAAGAAATAGTTTTAAATTATAGACATATTAACTGTGGGTTCGGACGTACAAATTGCATTGCCAAATGCCTATGCCCGAACCCAATCCAATTTGAGTCGGCTATTTTATTTTGTTTCCTGTACCCGAGACATCACCCAAGTTAATTATGCCCAGACCTGACCTAAAGTCGGGTTCAACCCATGGGGTTGGGTTTGGCCTGCTCAAGTTGCAGCCCTAGCCACCCTAAACATAAACGTACTCTAGTATTCTCACAAGTCACAACGGATACAATCTCACCTGAACACTGGTACAAGTCTCTTTATGAATATTTAACAGATAAATAATTACAGATTAGAACAATCAATTATTCCTGATCACAAGCATGGAATAATTAACTTGACAAACCTAGTTCAAAATAAAATTTATCAGGACAAACATAGATCCAAGGCAGATTGTAATATCCATTACATTAGGCAGTTGAGCATTTAATAGTCACAGGTGAGTGATCTGATGTTCAACCCACTGGTGCAGTCGAATTACTCAGGAAAACAACATTGGTAGGAATAGAGTCACAGGCATTGATGTTGCTGCATATATGGATCACTGTCACACAAAATATTCAAGTAGGTTCCGTACCTAGTCCTGTTATAATTACATTTCACATGAAGTGATATCCAGAAATAATCTATAGGTTTGATTTCAAAAGCTTCCTAATAAATTCTTCTCCAAATGCAGCTCTTAGAGTTTGATCATCTCTCGCAGATTCAATGGATATATGTCCTCAATATCACCCTCCAGTAACCGTTTTACGATCATCCTGTTTGCTGCCTCGGTAGGGTGAAATGGATCCCAAAAGAAATATTTTGATCGGTCTGGACAATATGTTGACTTGGTACCACATGGAATCAATCCTCCGAATCGCCCTGCAACTTGACAACATGCAGAGTCTACAACTTCAAAACCTGTGAAAGCCAATGGAATAATAATATTAGATTTATTAAGTCCTGGGAAACAAATAGAGATCAAATTTTAAAATCAAGATGATTTTAATGGAAGTTCTATTGTCACATGACAAATAAGATTAAAGAGACAAAAGTTATTTTCCTCAAAGTGTGTTATAAGAAATCCTACAAGCAAAAGACATAAGGATTCGATTTTTTCTCCTTAACTAAGGAGGGTGCAGTCATACCAACACTAATGCACCGAATCTCATCAAAACTCTGTTTAAATTCATTCAGGTGAAAGTAGTACTGAAATGTGTGACCTCCTAGGAACTCCTTGTGTTGCACCCCTCTCCCTCTTTCAAATAAATTTTTTTCAGCAATATCTCCTTAATGAGGAAAAATAAATGTGGGTATAAAAAACATAAAAACAATGAGCGATCATCTCTACATATAGGATAGTTATTTGATTTGAAAGATAGCTTTGTCTTATGCGACAATAGAAATTCTCCGAATTGCAGCAACCAACCATAATCAGTGTAACTCTGAAGTAGATCAGCCACTATGCGATATGCATTTGCGTAAAATAATTTAGCTCCGGAGAGGCTCGAGCTCATTTCAATAACGACGTCCTTAAGCCGTCTATTGAAGGACATAGCGAGTTGATTCGAATCAGCAACACAGTTTTCTCCAACCAATGGATTGACTTCCCTCTGACACGGAATACATCCAATTGGTCCTACATTCACTGCTAAAATCTTTCTTGCACCTAAGCTGTGCAGTTTCTGTAAGAGTAAACATGTATGTGTTAGCTATAAGTGGAAACTGGGCTAAAAAACATACTAGCAAAGAGTGAAGGGAGATGCATATGTTACTCTTAATTGAAGTCGGTATCTTGTTATTAATCGTGCTATGAACACTTCAGGAGGCTCCAGTATTCGTCTCCCCTTAGAAATGATCGGAACCAAGTAATTATCGAGGAAGTCATTTGATCCAATCGTAATGGTGAAGAAAGCACTTTTTATCAACTCTGAAGCCTTTTCCTTGCCAAGTATTGAGATTAGGAATTGTCGGGTGTTAGCAAAATTATCAATCTGTGCATCCATGTTTATGCGACCGACCTGAATAGCAAATATATATGAGGAATCATGGAAAGTTTTGATGGTGAGATATACTAAATATTTCGAAAATCAACTAATTAGATGGTCCAAATCACATAGATATTACATTCTGAAGATATATTGTGAACCCTTGCAAAATAAGGTGGAGACAGCAACTTCAATAAGTGACATTTTTGTACAATGTGTCTTGAACTATTAGAATACACATTAATATATAGTTTGATGACTAATTTCCAACACATTACTATAAAGATTCTAAATAATGCACAATTGCATGCTTACGAATACATAGCCAGTTTTGTTGAGAATTCCAGCCCCACCCGAAGCATAGTTTATCCCACAAGTAGCAGCGGCCTCATTTGCATTGTGGCCCATGTAAGGCGGAGGATAGCACATTGATCCGAATTCATCAACTAAAGGAATAAAGTCACTACACATCATCAGTACTCCATTTGAGAGACATCGATATATAGCAACAAATTAATAGAAAAAAAAATGGACTAGAAACAATTAGAACAAGAAATATTGCCTATAAAATCCATTACTGTTTTGCCATTAGTGAAACGCCCAGTAGGGCGTCGACCCGCTGGAATAAAATCAATTCCATTTGGTTTTGAATCAGCCTTTGCTATGGTAAAAAAGAAATTGTTGTTTCCACTATCAACTAAGGAGTCTCCAAATATGAAAAAACGAGGTATACTTTTGGCATGAGAAACAACAGCTATAACATAAATTAATACAACAAACAAATGGAAGAACGAAGGAAAAAGCCATTGACTTTTATGGACTTCTTTCTTTCGTTTGTTTTTTTTTTAGTTGGAACTTACAGACGCTTTTATAGACCACCTCACTTGACAATTCGACCCACTAGAGATCATGCATAAATGTTACGTACCAGCTCTACCAAAACCTACCAGAATTTAAGAGGTGAAAACTGTTTAACCTAACCATCAGACCATCTCTATACAGCATTAAACTGTACATGAAGACTCGGACTCTAGTGAGTCAATTCTAACAGTTAAATTTTGGTGAATATTTGAGATACCCTTTGTTGTCAAACTCTTGACATAAATATCTAGCCATTATATTAGCAAAAATTACCATCGTATTTAAAATCTTTAACCTTCAAAGTAAATTAATGATCTGTTTTAACTAATCAACTGTTGTGTAATGTTTGTGGCTGAGATCCCAATATACAGATTGTAACGATCATTGGGTCACATATCCCGGCTCAAATTTCTCTTTTGCACATTTGAAGCTAGCATCGTGATGAATACGCGCAGTCTTGTTACACGGCTGACATTGCAAGAGCACATAACCATAGATCTTTTTCATTGGGATACACAGGAAAAATATGCACAACATGAAAAAAGCTTATACTTGACGGTGCAAGGCTGTCGAATTTCATAAAATTTGATGGACTAAGGTGTCAAATTTTTCATTATCAATTTTTTTTTTGACAGACAAAAACCGTTAAATTAATGAAGGATGGGAGACATTTGTTGACTCTAAGCAGTCGAATTGGGGATCATCAAAAATTTCATCGCCCATAAACCATCAAAATTCACTTTATAAAATTTGTGGGCTTTGGCTTGTCGAATTTTCTTGTCAAAATTTTCAGTTTTCACATAGTAATGTCCGGTTCTGTACCCTTGCCACATCAGCCGTGTATCCAACTGCGTACCAAGACTGCATGCAATTGTCATTATTCATGAAATTATTTGTTTTAGAAGTATTTAAGTAATCAGGTTGAAGTATAAATAATTCAACCAAGGATTTTTCAATGGAGAGAAAACTTATCTGACAACCCCCCACCCCCCCCAAAAAAAAATTTTGGGATAAGTCCTTCAGGATGGCCCCTAAGAAGGGATTCAAAATCAATTCCGCTTCTTAAGACTTGATCTTAGCCTTCAAACCATATGATATTAATTTAGTGAAATATCGATTTTGCCCTTATTATCTTACCATTCTAAAAAAACGAAAAAGGACAATAACTACCACAACATGTGAAAAACCTGGTTTGATAAATATTTTCATTATTTGGAATGTGTACTGTGCCCAGTAGTTTTGAGATCTCTGTTTCATGAGTTGGTAATTTGTTTTTAATGAAGTCATCTGTGATATCTGGCACATGAGAATATGAGATGCACATGACAGCACATTGGATGATGGGGATGCAGCAACTAAACAAACTAGAATCATATTTTGTACTTTTCTTTTTTGATCATAAAATCAGATACACCGAAGAAGGTGGATTACAATCTATTCCATGTCTCAAAACACGCCACATACTCAAGAGTTCGATTAAGTGAGAGATTAGGTGGACATATTTTAAGATGTGGGAGTGAAGTTTCAAACCCATTTCCTACTGTATCTGATATAAGGAGTGAAAATGAAAATCTAATTTTGCAGCAATCCAGCAAGTGGAACATATGTGAACTAGTTCACATAAATATGGTACTATATTTATTTTAATCTCTTATCATTGTCTTTTCTAAAAGTAGAAGAAAATACGATCTTAACGGATATTGTTAAAAGACACCCCAATTATTATCAAGTGCATCCCACAACATAGTAAAATTGTTTTGTCTTATATAAGTTAAAATTTTTGAAATTAACTGATTTTTTGTGAGGTCTGTTATGAAATTTCTAACCCCATTGAAATAAGTTGGTGAATCGTAAATTGTCCATTTCTTTTGTAAATTATTTTTGATGGTGTTAGAAATTTTGGAATGAACTGATTTTTTGTAAGGATGATCTTCTCACCATATTGATTATTCTCACAAAAAATTTGTTCATTCAAAAATTTTTAACTCATATATGACAAAAAAAATTGACTATAATGTCAGATGCCCTTAGTAATAATTGAGGTGCCTTTAACCCTACCCTCCAATAAATGCACTAAACAAGAGTACGAACTAGCTTTTAATAAAAAGTTTGGGAGCAGTAAGTCTATAGTTGGATGACACGTGATATTAAAAGCTTATGAAAATACCCACGTTCATATTGGCATGCCTTTCCATACATCAACTAAAGAGCATAGTAACAAAAAAAATACTCTGATTTTTTTTTTTTTTAAACATGGTAGTTTAAAAGAAGTTTCGTGCCACGCCCGAATTATGGGATGTGAGAAAAATTAAAAGGGCTAACAAGTTGATAATTTTCTTCGAAATTTATATTTTTCCAACATAAATTAAAATCAGAGTGGAAGCTAAATTATGAAATTTAATTATAATTACCAATTGGAATTCCTCTAAAAATAGGGGTTATGAAATATTTACATTGATAACAACAAAACTGTAATATGTACTTTTATCCATAATTATATCTCATCCTCCAACCACCCTTTTAAACATGTACAATCTATACATAAAATGATCTCTAAGTCTTTAATTAGTAAATGTTTGCTTAAGAACATACTCCTATATAATACAATCCCACAACTTGTATTTGGGTTATTACCGTACCATTATGTTAACCTTATGCTTGTCGATCATTACTATAAATCTTCATGTCAAATATGAAAATTTTAAAATAGGGTGAGTCGAGAAGCCTAATAGATTCTACATTTTTTTTTCTTTCTTTTAAATAAAACAATAATAATAATAAAAAAAAGGATTTCACAACGAACATTATATATAATTATGAACACCTATACAAAAATACATATGAATCTAAGGAAAAATATGAAGCAATTATATGAAATACCACATGCAATGGTTTGATTTTCACACCAGCTCGACGTTGCTGTCACCAACGATTTTCACACCAGCTCAGTCCCGCTCTTATCATTGATTTTTACATCAACTTAGTTAAACTCTCGTCACCGATTTTCACACTAGCTCAGTCCGACTCTCATTATTGATTTTCATACCAGCTCGGTCAAAATCTCGTTACCAATTTTTACACTAGTTCAATCAGACTCTCTATCCCAAAATATGGGATCTTCGTCAAGGGATTTTATGGTTGCACCCAAGGACATCTGCCTTATATTTCTCCTTAGATACTTTTGCACATGGACCGTAGTCCCATACCCAAACATCAACCTCAAGATTCGTCATCATAACATTGATCACAACATCAAAATGCAAGCAGTCATGAGATCATATGATATTATACAAAAAAAAAAAAAAAATTAAAACAAGTTAATTGTACATCATCATTTTTCTTTTTATTTGTATAACTAAATTAAAGGAAAAGAAATCTAGTAGATATTCTTGTAACTTGAGACTTTGTCTTCTCCAATAGCTTTCAACCCCTTGTTCTTCATCAGTCCTTGCCCTGAAAGATCTATTTTATGTGAAATAAGCTCGTCGATTTCCAATTCAAGTGATTCTAGTTTGTAAAAATCCCATGTGGCATCTCACCAAATGCTACATCTACCCACTTCGATCCACCTGAAGAACAACTATTACTTAATAATACCAATGCCTTCACATGAAATCAAATTTTCCAATAAGAATATCAGATCGCTCATATCTTTCATTCCCTATTCATTAAACCCTACATTGATAAACCATACAAACCCCATTTAATAATCATTCTACTCTAACATAATCCATCGCAACTTCTAATCTAAACACCCATCTCTACTAAGATCCATTCAAAGCCCTAAACCTTACCCATAATTTTCTTAAACCATCGTAACCAAGTCCGTGACTAAGTCCAATGCCCATGTACATAATCTTTTTTAAGCTTCTAAGTCCATAGACTAAGGTCAAGGCTTTCTCCAAACCACTTTGCTACATGTCACCACCACAATCAATCCCCCAAAAGCTAGTATCACCATCACCATTACCATCCCCACACCATACCACATGTCACTACTTAACACAATCACTTTCTCCAAAAATCACTCCATAAGTCACCCTCATGCTTCACCACATCTCATTCCTTAATCAACTCACCTAACCCACCAAAAGCTAACATATGCTTACATTTTAGACATATGGCATCACTACTTTCAACTTCCCAAAATCAAATCCCTCACCTCAATTATTCTCTTAAGCTACCACCATTCCACTTTAGCATGACCTAGACTCAACATAGGTACGAATTGAGAGATCCAACCCATATGGGTCAAAGCATTCCACATGGGTCAAAAAAGATCCACTCAATCTCTTTACCATTTTTACCCTCCCCTAACCTAAAATTCCAATCAAAATCCTCCTACATCTCATGTCATTATCTTATACATTTCATGATGGACCATCTTACCTGGCCCCCAAAAAAAAAACCTCCAAAACTTTATAAAAGCCCACCTCTTTTTCACAAAACCCTCATGCAAAAACTCTACCCTCAAACATCAAATTCTCTCAAACTATCCCAAGAAAGATACTCACTCTAACTTACTCTCATACCCATCTCTCTAAATCTAAACCATTACCCTCTACCAACCCCAATCTCCACACTAAAATACCCTCTACTCTCCTCTAAACTCAAGATCAAGACAAAGGAGACATCTTTGAAGATCAAGAAGAAAAATATTTATAAAAAAAAAAAAAAAGACTTCTAGGACAAGATAGGGTGAGGACAAAAATATTGTAATAATCCCTCTTCTCATCCTTCCGTCTTCCCTCTTTTATCTCCCCCCCCCCCCCCCCCCTCCTTCTTTTTCTTTATTTTTTTTATTTAGATCAATCTTAAGATACAGTAGATACCCTCACCTACACCTGGTAGATTGGATTTCGATTCTATCAAAAGAGTAGGAATTGAACTCCCTCTTTCAAAAATTAATATTCAAAACAACATACATACTTTTCGCACCCACCACTCAAATTTGTTTTGAGGATAAACGCATTTAGGCTCTTCTTTCATAAGAAGGGGCCCATAACCACTAAAGCCAACACTTTTTAAAAAAATTAGTGATTTCAAGGCATGGCATGAATATGGTTCCTCTCTCAATAAAGAAACCCTTGTAATTTAGACCAAGAATGAAGTCCCTTGCACTCGAGGAAATAAAATCAAGTTATTTTTTTATTTTTTTTTAATCCTTTTCTTTTTTTGAAAATGACCAGTCTCAAGTTTACCACCAAGGTGGAGGAGGTAGGATGCTCAACACATTTCCTACTTTCTAAATGGATCCCTTACCTAGATCCTAAGTAGATTGGCTACCTTATCCAAATTTTGAGTCACTACGATGCCAAGACGTCAATTTTTCAAAACTATCTTCCGCATACCCATTCGCACCATTCGTTAAAAAAGAATAGTAGCGACTCCGATCTACGTAATGTCTATTTTGAACTCAAAAATCGGATAGTTACACACACCACCTTACATCAACATGAAACTCAATAAATCTAAAATTGAGCCAACTCATAAATCCATTAGATTTGAAAATTATTGATCATGGCATAGAAAGTCATTTCCAAAGCCTTATTTGTAGAGACTTTAAGGCTTAATCATACACTAAATCCTCTAAATAGACATAATTAATTAATAGTTAATGTTTATTATTGTTTTCTAATAAATTATGATTTTTGGCTTAATTTCAATTATTTATTTGTAATAGGTCAACGTCATAAGATTCAAAAGGATGAACCAAGACAATCGAAAAAGTACATTGCACTCAAGGATTCAATAAATGACTATGGACCAAAATCCAAATTCATTGAGCCTATAAAAGTCATGGTATAGAAAACCCTTTGGGTGGTGCAATGAAATCATTAAAGAATGCCTCGAGATTTGTGTACTATAATGACAGTTTAATTTGTAATCTAATAGATTATTAGATTTTTTTTGTTAAACAAGAAAATTCCAATTCTTGAAACTCTAATCTGGTCTCTATAAATAAGTGACTAGATCAGATTCATAGATCATCCTCTAAGCCAACTTTTTCTTCTAACTCATTTATCCTATTTTGCAATTTTTGATTTTTAGTTTATTTTTCGTTCAAGCTTTGTAAATAAAAGGAGTTTTATGTTAATCTTAGGCCAAGATTAATAAAAGAAGATATATTCTTTTTTCTATCTCTTCTCTCTTTAGTTTATCTCTTCTTTTATTATACTTGTGATAATCTGTGATTAGACTTTCATTAGAGAGGTCAATGAAGCCTAAGCAAGATTATCTTAGATAGTTTAAATTGTTATTACATATGTGTTTCATTGTTTAATTGTTATATTATTTTGTTAAGTAGGGATCATCAGATCTAGTATTTATTTTTCTAATTTTGATGATTTAAGTTTAGATAGGTTCAAGTTAAACTATGTTTTGTTAGGGATATTATATCTAATATTTTGATTTCATCTTATTAAATCTAATCACAGAGGTCAGACTTAGAATTTGGGTTTAACGAATTTAATCTTTCGATTCAATAACATTAGATTGTTAATTGGATCGAGATAAGAAAAAGACAAATAAACTGATGAGATAGGTTGTTCTTGGTGGATTTGACCGATCTAATTTTTTACATTATGATTTTATTTCATATTTATTTTTGCTAATTTAGTTCATTAGTTACTTTGAACTATGATCGTTTTAAGTCAAAAATTGTGGTTCAACGTTATCTTTGTGGATTAATCCTTGTTTGCCAAGACTTAGTATTTTTTTATTATTGATAATCTACAATAAACAAATTGGTGCTATTACCGAGGATAATTGTTTGATCAAATTTTTGACAAAATCAGATTACAGTTTTCGACGAATCCGAGTTTTATTTTATAAAAAAAAAAATTCAAATATTTTTTTATTTTTATTCTTAATCTGTTAGGAGAAATAACAATATATATATTTTTTCAAATCTCACAAAAATTATCACGGTGCCAAGATCTCTTGGACGGCACAATAAAACCTCGAGACTTGCACTTATGTTTTTCCCAGGAATCTTCTATACTTTTTAAAAATCGAATAAAATATTTAATTTTTAATTTTTTAACATTGGATTTGTCTATTTTTTAGGTGGAGGATTTGATGTTGAATAACACGACTAAAACTTTATTTCATCATTTAAATCCGATTCTTCAACAAAAACAACACCACTATTTTTTTTTTTTTTCTTAGATCAAAATTGTAGTAATTTTTCTTTTGATTATAAGCAACTTTTTAGCTTTTGAACTTATCCAAGAAGGCATGGAGTGTAATAGTTTTAGAGAAGGACGACAATGGGACATATTTGTCTCAACCCATTGGGTTCGTACACCAAGATTGGTGTCGATGGCCCGAATTGACCCAACTAGTTCATCCCCAATCTAGAACAAGAGGTAAGGTTCAAAGCCCCATGAAACTATTGTCAGTAGATTTATATATTACTTTTGGGTGAATTAATTACATACATTGGATTTGCACGTAGTAAAAAGGGCACCCTTACGAGGATGGCAAAATAAGATAAGAATCAGATTGCATCGTCGAGTTCTTGCCCTATTAGAAAATTGAATTCACAATCAGTCCATAATTAACTAAAATTTGGATAGACTTGACTTTAGGTCCCATCGAACTCAATGGGCAAAGCTAGTCTGAGTTGCATCAATTGCATTTCTTGATCGAAGTTAGTGCCTAAGAAAAATCTTGTTTCGTTGTCCCCTGTTGTACAATGGGAATAAATAACTTTTATTCAAGACAAGAATGTGATTTAAAAGTGACTTTGCTTAACATCATATGTCACCTCTCATCTGGGGATTGAATTGGCTTGCTTTGATTTTTGAAAATTAGGTTGGAGGCTTAAGTTCTATTCGTTTGAGCTTCCAGAGCCAACTTTTTTTTGTTTTTTTATTTTTTATTTTTAAGCCAGATAAATGATGTTCATTTGAATTGTTTTGGCTCTCGCAGATTTCAATTGAAACCCAAAAGTAGCTTCTAAAGGAAGTCGTCCAAGATAAACTTCTTCAAATGACTTTTGCGAGAAGTCAAAAATGTAAAACGACTCAAGTGTAGTTACCAAAATACCTTTCATCTTTAATCAAATTTCCAACTTAACTTAACCTTAAAAAATGTAATGAGATTACTATCCTTCATTTTTATCAAAATACCCTTTCATCTTCCAAAATACTCTTCATTTTTACGAAAATACCTTTCATCTTCTAAAATACTCTTCATTTTTACGAAAATACCCTTCATCTTTAATCAAATTTTCAATCAAACTTAACCTTAAAAAAGAAAATTACCAAAATATCCTTCATCTGTACCAATTATTAAAATACCTTTCATTTTTAATCAAATTTTCAATCAAACTTAACCTTAAAAAATAAAAGAGAATTATCAAAATACCTTTCATCTTTAATCAAATTTCTAATCAAACTTAATCTTAAAAAATAAAAAGAAATTAATAAAATACCCTTCGTCTTTACCAAAATAAATTTTTAAACAAAGCTAATCTTAAAAATTAAAAAAGAATTACAAAATACCCTTCATCTTTACTACTAAGACCAAAAGAAATTCATCATCACTACTTTATTACTAAAAGCCCTTCATTTATATGTGGATGTTGGATTGTGTATTATGCAGGTATTTTCTTTATCAGGAAAATTTCATTTATTCATTTTAAAGAGGAGATATTGCTGAAATTTCAATAAAATTATAAAATTTAAAATTTTATTTAAATTTAAAATAATTATTTTTATAATTTTTTAATATAAATTTATTATATATATTGTAATTATATATTTATTAAAGTATTTTGTTCATTTTTGCTGCATTATCAACATTAAGGGTATTCTGGTCATTTTACCAGAATCCAACAATAAAAAATTGTCAAACGAACATCAAGTTCTAATTTATGTGCTTTTGTAATGAATAAACTTCTATTGGATGTGACTTTTTAGGCTCTAGGCTTCTACTTATTCCAAAAGCTAACTTCTGAAACTGAAGCTGGCTTTTTTAAATAACATGCCCTTAGATTATCCTTTTAACACAGTTAGGAATTGTCTAGTATATAAGAATCCATAAAAGCACTTGTGAATTCCTCCTTATTTTTTGTGCTAGTCCATAAGGTATGCTAAGTAGGAGGTTTCAACAAGAACCACTTGTGCCATTTGATCTAGAGATCACAAGATCTCCTCCACTCCTTAGGGTTAGGAGAGATTTCAATTCCATACCTATTTCCCAAAATCTTGATATGTATAAGCATCCTATTCAACTACCTATTCCACGTCAACCTGTCGTAAAAGAACAAAGAACTCTCAATGAGTTGTTTATCCCTATCACAATCACTCCACTTTCCTGTATTTCCTTGTCAGTAACCAATGTGGCATAATTTGAAATTAGGGTAGTCACTTTTATTTTCCTTAAATTTCATGGGGTTGAAAGTGAACAATCTTACAACCATCCCAACAAATTCCTGACCCCATTTCTGTGACATCCCGCCAAACGCTAACACAAATCCCAATGCCAAATCCCAAGGTACTAGGTGGCACCTCGAAATTTCGGCATGGTCTCCTCTGTTTATGTTAACGTTTCACGGAAATCAAACCTGATAAACCAATTTATAATACAACCTGTATATAAAGCTATAAATACAGGAAATGAACAGCGGAAGACTAAATTACATCTAACATGTAAGTAGATCAGAGTGCGGAAGATTTATCAATATACAGGCTTACCAAAACACTCTCACTCTAACATAGGCCTAAACTCTCAATCCAAAAACTACATACATCATGGATGAAACTGGCAATTCTAACGGATGTAGCCCTAGTGCTCACCAGGCAATAAAATCTGATCGTCGATCTGATCGACCAGATACTCCTCAATTACTGCCTCTACGCCTGCCTCGACAGCTGCAAGTGCTGAAACTAAAAAAATAGGAAGGAAATGGTGAGTAACAATGGTTACCCAGTAAGTCCACAGCCAATTCCTACTAATAACCCTTCCTAAGTATGATCGAATAAAGCATACTGAACATTTTAATACATGCAAGGTTTTACAAGATAAAATACGATCAACTGGTACATATAGCCAGGGATGAGCAACTAAACAGTTTAAAAATTACACATAACATCAATCATCCATACTCATTATACATTTTCCATTTTATGCAAATAATGTTGATAACATTAAAACGATAGACATGCTTTTCAGTTTATAATTCGAAATATAACAACAGATACATAATACAAGTGGTGGAGTATTGGAATTAAAGAGTTGGGATTCACGACTGGATCGCTCCCAGTCAGGACATGATGTTACAACATAAATCTGATTTTTAGTTCCTGATTTTGTGGCCGGTTGCTGCACTTACCACACGGGTGACCATTTATCCGGCTCAGGCTGGCCGTTTGACGTGACCGTAAGCAATGGGTCTCTTTTCGATGTGTCAGAACGTTCGACTACTACTAGATTGTTAGTGATCACTGACTAATCATCTTCGTCTATGCCTATCAGACGTGCATGTAATTCCCAAATGACACTCCACTCGTATACGACCACCTTTACAATACACGTTCACTGGTAAAGATAAGAAAGGAATGGACCCGGATTCCAGTTGTGACTCCACTCTCATACGCGTCCCATACCACGTATGAGTTTGGTGGTCCCTACCGTACATCCCAGGATAGTGTACCCCTCCGGATGATGTGACACACTATCCCTTCAGGCATTCACAAACCCTTTAACAGCTCACAAAATAGCTACGTACATATATGATTTTTCATTTAAAACAAAAGAGAAATTAACAGAATAGGGTTGAGAACGGATATCCAGTTCCTACCATGCAACCGTGGCCAATCGGCCTAAAATAAATAACAGTACTCAGCGCAAGCGCTAACATAATCGAAAATAAACATGCAACCCTTTCATTAATAACCTGGATATCCTTTCACCAACCTACACACAACATACAATGTAAAATGCAGACATCACCCCTCGGGTGTGATTCTGACATTTTACCGTTCATTCCCTTTTTCCATTCTCTCAACATTCTCATTTTTCATCCTTTCAAATCAACCATTCATTTTCAATCTTTCAAAGTCATTCTTTTGGTCTTTCCATTGAAAACCTCAAAGTTTATTAAAAACAAAGTCCCAGCGATGCTCGGGATCAAGGCTGTTAAAAATAGAGAAAGCTGGTGAAAATTTGGCTAAGTGTCAGAAACTCAATTTTTCAAAGTTCTCGAAATTGAAAACGGGTTTTTCGAAATGAAAGTCTCGATCACGAGATTCGCAACCATATAGTTTTTGTAATATAATTCAAAGTAATACGAAAGTTATTACATTTTGAAAACTTGCCGAAAACGTCGAAAAATACGTTTTGTTCTTGAAACCAAAATTCGGATTTTGATCCTTTGAGATTTGGATCTTAGAACCATTCCCATTGTTCCGAAATGGGGGGTAAAACCTTAATTTCATTAAAGAACTTAAAGTAAATGGAAAGTAAATGTTTTTACTGAAATGAAGGGTGAGAAATATTGTATAAGGTGTGAGGAGGTCAAGCCAAGAGTCAGAGTCTGTTTTTGACTCAGAACAACGTTGTCGGCAGCAAAACCTTGTTCTGTCTGTGGAACCGATGGTTCCTGCCGACAGAAGAAAATTTTCAGTGGCAGAAGCTTCATTCTGTCGGTGGAACCGACAGAATGCCTTCGGCAGGTGCCGGTGGCACCGACCCTACCTGCCGACAGCCTGAACCTCACTCGCGATTTTTGGGTTTTTCGATCCCTTCTTTGGATCTTTGTTCCATTCCTCAAATCTCAATCCACCCACTCAACATTTAAAACCACCCACGAATTCAACATTTAAAACATAGATTAAACACCTCAAATCTTTATTTCTAGCATGAATTTCCATTCAAACAAAATCTCTATGATTTAAAACAAACAACACATTTTTAACAAAATCCCTAAATGCAAGTTTCAGAAATCTAAAGTTACCAATAAGAATTAGAAGTCCCTTACTTGGTTGTGAACGCCAAGGGTACAAGCTAGCACTACAACTCAAGGTTGGATGGCTCAAGAGTCGAGGTTGAGCTGACTTGGATGCGAAACGAGCGAGGGTTTGCAAGGTATCCGACACTGACGTTCTCCTTCGCTTCTACAATGAAGTATATACCTAGCTCCTAACTCGATGAAGCCCTCGGATGGAATGTGTTGGGGTTTACTCAAGCTACCCGGCTATTTTTTTATGGAGGATGGAGAAAACGAACAAGAATGAACAACCAAAGGTGGTGAAGTTGTAGCCCTCGTCGTGGCCGACAACTTTGCCTTCTTCGTCGAGGTTCAACTCGGCTTCGTTCGCTCACAAACTTGACGGAAATGGGTTGAAACCCTAGGGTGAAGAAGTGGCTGTCGTTTGGGTTTCTTAGAGAAGAAGAGGAAAGAATGAAATAAAAGAAATCAGATTCCTTTTTATAATAAAGCTGAGGGGCATACTTGTAATTTCCCCCTTGTTTCTAGTTTCGATCGTAACTTAACTATTCGGACTCGAAAAACGACAAACGAATATACCATTTCGAATAATTTTTCGATTCGGATCTAATGGTGTCATCAAATCTTTTCGATTCTCGCTCTAACAAAATTCCACTATTTTGGATCCCACTTAACACGAAATTCGAGGATTTTATAACTTTTTCCTCCGAACTCGAATTCAAACTTGGTTACAGGCTAATGTATATATTTCGATTCTTTTGAATCTAATGGCGAAGTCGATTTTTCTCAAAATTAATCATAGCAATATTCGAGTATTTTACTCTAAATCTCTCATTCAACATTTTCCTCCCAATCTCACCATTTAATTTCCTCGAGATATGAGTTGAAAATCCGGGGTGTTACAATTTCAGACCTTTACAAATGATAACTTGAATGAGAAGAATATCAAGCTAAGGTTGTTCCCTCTACACATAGAAGATCATGCAACTGTATGGCTGAACTCTTTAACCTCTAACTCTATCATTACATAGGATGAGTGATCAAAGAAATTCATAGGATGAGTTTAAGCATGCCATTCAAAATTTCAAAAGGTAATCCGATGAAAAATTCTTCAAGACATGGGAAAGATCAACGATCTACTTGTCAAAAGCCCTCATCATGGGATAGATAAATCTCAGTTGGTCAATTTCTTCTATTATGGCCTCCCAACAGTCCAACGTATCCTATTGAAGTCTATACATAAAGGCAAATTTATGAATCAAACTTCCAATCAAGCTTATGAGTTTTTTGTAAAACTGGCTAAAAATGTTCAACACTAGTGTACAAACTTAGGAGAATTTGATAGAGAAGACATAGAAGCCAAGAAACTAAGCATGTATAAGATTAAGACTGGTCTAGATGTCAAGACTGTCATGACAAGCCTAGTTAATGGTATGTAGAACTTAAATAAGAAACTTAATGCTTTCAGTGTCAAAATGAACCCCCAAGAGGCTATCCCAATAATGTATGTCGTGAATAAGACACAATCAGTATGTTTCTTATGCCAAAGTTTTGACCACTCCATCGAGAGTTGTCCAAGTTTACCAATAGTAAAGGCTGAGCAAGCCAATGCTATTAGTTCATATAATACTTATAGGAAACATACCTTTGATTTTTGTAGTCAAACATACCATCCTCCCAATAGGTTCTACCTCAGTTTTTATATTGTCAAAATGAACTTATCCAATAAGGTGGTGCTCCAACTTTCTAAAAGAGCTATAATAGACAGCCTTAACCTACTAATAACCTAACTTTAGTTCCGTAGCAACAATTGTCTTTATCATCTCAAAATTCTAATCAAAGGGCGATTTTCGTCAATCCTATGACTAACTACTCTCCCCCAATTTCACAAACAAGTTCCTCATTAGAAGTAATGATGACTAAATTATTAAAGTAAAAATAACAAATCATGCAATAACAAATACAGTCCAACTAGAACCAATCACAAATCAATCAAGTGAATGCGTAAGCAATCACCAAACTTGAGGTTCAGTTAAGTTAATTGGCTCTCTCTATTGGGGAGAAGAATAAGGGGTAATTCTCTAATCAGATAGTCCCAAACTCAAGAGGACATGTTCAAAATGCCACAAAAGGGAAATATGAAATAGCAAGTCAACTAAGTTCTTCTAATGTCTCTATCCAAGCAGTCCACATTTTATGTTCTAGAAAATTAGTAAACAATCAAGTTCACAGGACCAAAGAGTATCGTGAGCCCCCAACAAAAGAAAAAACTTGATTGCACTTGCGACATGGGAAGAGGATAAACAAAAGGAACACATCCACCAAGTGAAACCCAAGTAGCCATCCCAAGACCTTATTTCCACATAGGTTTATAGACAATAGAAAAGGAAAACAATTAGAAGAGATTTTAAAATTTTTCAAGAACACTCAAATCAATATTCCCTTCTTATACACAATTCGTCAAATTTCTTATGTTAAATTCCTCAAAGATCTAACCACTATGCAGAAAAAAACTCTCATGCCACGAGAGGTTGTGATGAAAGCCCAATCCTATTGTTTAATCCAATAAACAATTGAACCTAAATTCACATTGAGTTTGGGGAAGCTCAAACCTGCGGATATCACATTGAGTTTAGTTGATAGATCGGTTAAGGTTCCAAAGAGAATTATGCAGAATGTCATTATAAAAGGTAAAGACTTCTATTTTCCCATCGATTTTATAGTTCTTGACACTATACCTGTTATTAACCCAAAGAACCATGTTCTTATCATCTTAGGTAGACTATTCTTGATAGCATCTAATGTCGTTATTAGATGTAGGAACCATATCATGACCTTGGTGTTTGGAAACATAAAAATTACAATGAATGTCTTCCATAAAAAATTCCAATCCACAGACATAGATGACTTTGAAATGGTTGATACTTTTATCAGCATCACGTTCAAATAAGCAAAGAACATTGACCCTTTAAAAGAGTACCTAGGCCAATTTGACCTTGATTTTGATATGGAGAAATCCATTAGCAAAGTCAATTCCTTAATTGAAATTGTCCCTACGTTGGATTTTCACAAATGGCAACCCAAACCGAGAGTTTCTCCACTCCTTCACCTTCTCCACCAAATAAAAAAACTCCCAAGCTTGAATTAAAATAATTGCCAAACATGTTAAAATATGTATTTCTTGGAGAGGTTAAAACCTTTGCAATTATTATCTCACCATATTTAAAAAAATCACAAAAGAACATTTTACTTGATATTTTACTCGAACATCATGAAGCTATAGGTTGAACCATAGCTGACATCAAGGGCATCAATTTCTCTATGGTTATGCACAAGATCCGTCCCAAGAAAAATTTTAAACCTTCGAGAGAACCACAAAAACGACTGCATCTGGTCTTACAGGATGTTGTCCGAAGGGAGGTCCTCAAATTTTTAGATGTAGGTATTATATACCATCTCGTACAACAAATAAGTTAGTCCAATTCAGGTTGTTCCAAAGAAATTCGACGTCATAGTTGTGATCAATCAGGACAATGAACTGATTTCTACTCGATTTCAAACTAGGAGGTGAGTATGCATTAACTATAGGAAGTTGAATTCAATAGCTAGAAAAACTACTTCCCCTCCCATTTATCGATCAAATGCTTGAAAGATTAGTTGGGCATGCCTACTACTACTTTCTTGATGGATATTCAAGATATAATCACATCTCAATTGCTCTAGATGACTAGGAAAAGACTAAGTTTATATGTCCCTTTGGGATATTTGCCTATTGTTGCATGCTCTTTGGGTTATGCAATGCACCTGCCATTTTTTAACTGTGCATTTTCTCAGGTATGGTTAAAAACATTCCTAGAAGTCTACTTCCACCAAAAATTGATCTTATTGCTAATCTACCTCTACCAAAACTACCATGGAAGTTTGCTCATTCCTGAGGCATGTAATGGTCCATCAAAGTTTCATCAAGGATTTTAGTAAAATTTCCAAATCCTTGTGTGACTTACTAGCTAAGGACACCACATTTGATCTATCCACACCCTACTTAAAAGCTTTTGAGAAACTTAAAATTGAATTGACTTCAGCACCTATCATTTAGCCACCCAATTGAGATCTTCTTTTTGAGGTGATGTGTGATGCATCCGATTATGCAATAGGTGTTATTTTAAGACAAAGAGTTGAAAAACTCTCCCATGCCATTTAGTATGCAAGTAAAACACCTAATGATGCCCAACTCAACAACTATACTACCAAAAAAAAAAATTGTTAGCAGTTATTTTTGCGTTGAAAAATTTTTTATTTTACATAATTAGATCCAAGGTTATGATTTTCACAAATCACGCTATACTGAAATACCTTCTTGCCAAGAAGGATTCAAAAGCACGATTAAGTTGATGGATCCTTCTATTCCAATAATTTGATCTCAAAATTTGAAACAATAAAAGATGTGAGAATATGGTTGCACACTATCTATCTAGGTAAGCAGTTGAGTCTAGTCCAAACTCCCATCCTATCTCTGAGAATTTTCTAGATGAATAGATCATGGTCTCCAGTCTTGACACACATTGGTACATTGTCATTGTTAACCACCTCATGACAAGGCAAACACCTATTTCTTAGATCAAGTAAGAGAGGATGAGGTTTTTTGTCAAGTCTAAATGGTTCTTCTAGGATAATTTCTACTTATTCAAGTCAACCCAGATCAAATAATTTGACGACGTATTCTTGATGGAGATCAAAAAATCATTCGAGAATTCTACCACAACCATGCCTATGAAGGGCATTTTGGTGGTAAAAAGACAACAACTAAGATATTACATTGTGGTTTCTATTGGCCTACCATCTTTCAAGATGCTCATATCAATTTTATGGGTCCCTTCCCCATGTTCCATGGATTACAATATATTCTAATCGTTGTTTCATTTGACGATAACTTGACCTATCGGACTCCAAAAGTGACGAATGAATACTCTATTTTGTCTAATTTTTCATTTCGGATCAAATGATATGGTCAAATTCTAAAAATTATATCTCTAGCAAAAATTTACTTTTTCGACTCGATTGAACCTTAAAATTGACGTCGTTTTCATTTTTGACGATAATTCGACTTTTTGGACTCCAAAAATGACAAGTGCATAGTTCATTTTCTATAATTTTTTTTTTTAAATATAATGGTGTGATAAAATTTTAAAAGTTCTTGTTCTAACAAAAAGTCATTATTTTGGCTCAATTTGACTCGAAAATTGAGGATTTTGCAATTTTTCTATTCGGACTCGCATTCGAGCGTGTTTAAAGGCTAAGGTATTTGATCATTTTGAATCCAATGGTAAGGTTAGATTTCATTAAAAATAATTTAAAAAATCTTACAATTTTATCCTAATTCTCACTTTTAGAATTTTCTCAAATTTTCACTATTTATTTTTCTTGAGATACGAATCAAAACTTGGGATTTTACACAATTCCTCGAGGAAATATTGGTCTTTATAACCGATTGATGCATTGTGAGCATATAGAATTACTTATAAAATTTTGATTGGATTGTCTCATTATCGATTGGTCTTTACTAAAGTTTGTCACTTTCTAGTAAAGCTAGAACACAAAGTTTATTAGACACTGAAACACCTAAATTTCAACCTTACCAAGGTAGCTAGACATCGAAAACTCTAACTCATTGAGTTGTAAGAACTGAGAAATGATGCCTATGATAATGCAAAATTATACAAGGATCATATCAAAGTTTGACACAACAAGCATATTCAAAGAAAAAAAAATTTCCTCGGTCAAAAGGTATTGCTTTACAATTCTTGGTTACATCTTTTTTCAGGAAAATTGAAATTTTGATGGATAGGACTTTTTGTGGTCCATAACATCCATCCTTATGGGGCCAATGAGATCTTCAATCCTTCATATGACATTATTTTTTAGGCCAATGGCCAAAGGCTGAAGCCTTTTCTTCATCTCCCATTGTTCCAAGAACAAGATTCATGTTTGATTGATCTTGTGTACCAAGATTAGACTCACACCCTATTTGACTGAAGACAATAAACTTACGACTATTCGAGAAGCAACCCTTGAGTTATTCGATTAGCAAATCAATTTTGCTAACACATATGACTTTCATTTCACTTCTTTCGCTCATAACACAAGGGGAAATTTCAAGAATTGTTTTTAAAAAATTTCTTAGAAAATATATTTTCCACTTTGGAATTTTCCTACAAGATTTATTTTTTCAGGCTTTTCAAGGGAAAAAACTCATTTTCCTATTAAATGCCAACTTAAAAACCCTACACCCTAATCTCTTTCTCATTCTCTTATTCTCAAATCCAACTACCAAAATCCTTCACAAGGTGCTGTTGACCGAGACCTTCTCTTTCACTCATCGTCAAAACCGATCGATCCATGTAGGAGCATTACGAATGGCAATCCAATGCCAATTGACTGGATGAAACCGTGCCACCCATACCCTCTTTAGTATCGAGGTTACCCCACGACCATTAACCTCTAATTTTTTTAACCCTTGTTTTGCCCTTCTCTCTCTAGCCATGCCACCCAAAACTCGTACCATTTTTCTAGAACAAGATATTCATATGGTTTTTACTCAAATCAAGGAGCATGGTATCGTGGCAAAATCCTTGCTTAAGGATGGGGTCAATTTCTCTATGAAGGCAATGAGACGTTTATTGAAGAGTTACTTCGAGGGTTCTATGGTTCTTTTATTTCGATTGATCCCTCTAGTCATTTAATCAATATCAACTTCCGTGGTATTTTGATCACAATGGATGCCCATGTCATTCAAGCAATTCTAGGAATCTAGTTGATTGAGAATGGTATATGCGAGCTAGACTTTGGTTTTGAGCATTATGTCACCCGCTTAGGCTTCTCCAAATAAGACATTTGAGTCAAGGACAACATTGCCAAATTCAAATGCCTTTACGAGAATCAATACCTCTGTTGGTGATGGATCACAAGTAATATTCTAAGTAACCAACAATCGATTGAGATGTATACCAAACATCCCTACATCTTACACACAATTCAGACACATGATCCAACCTTTTGTCTGGTTCGTCTGCTCTTTGACACACTCACAAATGTGATGACAACTCAGAATTGATCCTTGGCCTTGCCTCATCTTGTTTGTCATATTCTACAACTACGGATGGGTATTCTCATAGCTGTCTTAATCACTTAGGGTCGACTCGAGAAAATTTTAGCCTTCGAAAAGAAAAAGGCTTTCAAGACCTATGTTTAGGGCCTATGGGCACTTGTCTCAATGAAGATGAATATGGAAGCCTACACGGCTATGACCCCCAAGGAGAAGAGTTCAACAAGCACCCACTTGAGGATGAGCCTACACCGAGTCCAGACTTTGAGAACATATCCTAGCTCGATCAAGTACCTTAGTAGGGGCATCATAATGCCTTTGGGAAGGTATTTCGAGGACTCAAGCAAGTCAACCAATGCTACAAGGATTTATAGACTGGTCAACTTTGGTTAGTTGAGCAGTATAGACAGATGGTGGCCTATATTGAGAAAAAGAAGGTCCACGCCAAGTGCTCAGGCCAGGGTTCAAATTTCGATTAAGATGTCATTCTTTATTATATTATTATAATATTTTTATTTTCCTAGTTAGGTTTGTCATTTATTCTTAAGTAAGCTTTTTTTTTTTTGTGAAACTATTTTGGATACTATCATTATTATAACTTTAAATCTTTTCAAATCAGTTATAATAATATTTTGTGAATTAATGCCCAATCTGTTTCAGGTATGATCTAACATTTCTCTCTATTTCCTTACTACTTGCATATTGAGAACAATATTTATTTATGGTTTTGGGGTATTAGATTAGCTCACAATTGCATACTAATTTGTTTTCAAGTTTTGAAAAATAAAAAATAAAAAATAAAAAGAATGCAACACTTTTGGAAATATATTCTTCAAAATCCTTGTATGTACATTTTACATATGAATTTCAAACTTCAATCAATTTTTTATCACGAGTCGTTATCTGTATTCCTCATTAGAAAATCATAGAAAAAGATAACTTTAAAAAATTCACGTCACTTCTGGATGAATCATTTGAAAATTTTGACTTCACTGAATAAAAGTTGACCCTCATCTTTGTCTAGAGTGTTGGGAAAAATCTAGTTTAGTGAACTTTGACTTCCTTGTCCCTTGGTTGGTTGATTAGAAAAAAAATAGAACTGGAGTTGGTATGAGTTGATCAACAACCATAGGATTGGACTGGGTACCTTGAAAAAGGGTTACTTACTTTTGTTGAAAAAGAAAATGGTGATATGTGGAAAGAAATTGATAAAGAAAAGTAGAAAATTTTGAAAAAAGACCAAAATAAGAAATGTTAGAACTGAAAAAGTGTAAAAAGAGTTCAATGAAGCCAAATACAACGTTTCAGTATGGTGAAAACTGTTAATGGTAAAAATGTGATTAAATTAGAATATCATAGATAAAATCCCTTGAGGTATGAAAATGAACATCCACGCCTCTTACTATCTCAAACAGGATGCTTAGTTTTGAGTTAAAAACTTAGGTCGAACTCACTATTCTTAACAGTTAGAAGGTGAAATCTTATTCTGAAAAAGTTGACATTTTTTATTTTAAGTCAAAAAATTTGAACAAGCATTTAAGCTATCAATTTCTTAATTTTTTTCAAGTGACGAAAAAAAATTAAGAATTTTCTGAAACATAAAGGACCTTTGATTGATTTATAAAATGTTGTTATGTTTTCATTACATACGTTGATTTTTTATTTTGATATTTTTATAATTATTTGGATTTTATGTTTTTACTGCCAATCCTCACTAGTCAAACTCATTCAATAAGGGTAACCTAGGGGTTTATGGGCTTATTGTATTCGCTCCATGTAATTGTGTAACTTACGAAAGTGGCATTTTTATTTTTAGTCGAAACTAGCAAAATGTAGTCGGGACCATAGTTAGCAAATTCGCTATTTATTCGCGAATTAGACGCGAATCAGGCGTATATTGATCTTCCCGATTAGAACTACCTTTGGATTCAAAGATTCGGATTAATTCACGGATCTTTGAATCCCAACGACTACATCGCGACTTGTTCGTCCGTTATACTAAAATACGTAATCTTTCGGTCTTTCTCTTTCCTTGTTCTCGACTTCTCTCTTTAAGACTTAAGAAAAGAAAGAAAAAAAATCCCTAACTTGAAAATCGCCCCCATCGTGGAGTTTACTCGTTGATCGTCCGTCGTCCGTCGTTCGGTGAAATTTCTGTTGTCAGCTCCATGGCTCCACCCATACTCATAGGTAATTTCCTCTCTCTCTCTCTCTCCCTTTCTCTGTGAAGTCTGTTGTTCGTATGTGTGTGTTAACGGTGGTTTGTATGTTCTATCTCTCTCTGCCTGTGTATTATGATGTTCATGTGCGTGTGTTAATGGCGGTTTATGCGTCAGGGGGATAGACATAAACAGAGGAAAGTGGTAAAAGAGGGTTCCAAGGGGTTAGGTAGAGAGAGTGAGAATACGACAACATATAAGAAAAAAATATTTAAAAAAAATTTAATGAGAAGTCAGAGAAATACGGAATCAATTACATATTGTTTGCAGAAACAAATTTTTGTGGTAAGAACTTAACCTCATCACTGAGTAGTCTGTACACATTGTTTGAAGAAATATAATTTAAAAAATATAAAGTACACTCGTGAATAAAACATCATTATTACTTTTCTAATACTTTTTTTTAAATAAAAAATTTATTTATTTGACACAGACTTATGTTTGCTTTTCTTATATTTTTTTCAAATAAAAAATTAATTTATTTGATGCAATTGTTTTTCTTGCATTTTTCCCAAATAAAAAATTAATTTATTGGACACAACTTTTAATTTATTGGACACATTTTCTCAAATAAAAAATTAGTTAAAAATCTTTTAAAAATAATAATTTGATAATGAAAATAAGAAAATACAATAAAATAATAATGAGAAAAAAATATTAAGTGTCAACTAGTTAATATATTTTTTTTTAATGTAAAAAAATAGTATTTTTTTCTTTTAGAATTGGTTATCTTTGTCTTTGTCTTTGTGTATATATTAATAATGGAGAGTAGAGATTACAAATATTTAATTAATAATAATATTATTATTATTTTGTTCTTTTGAGAATTGAAAACCCATATTTTTTATTCGAAACAAAATTTGTAGATGAGGAATATTGAAAGGTTACATTCTAAGAGTCTGATTTTTATAAATATTATTTTCTCTTCTCAATCCCCATTGTTTGTTTAAAGAAATGTTTATTAACAATAATAGATGAAATTATTTAACTGACTTATATTATTTTAATAATTTTTTAGAAGGGTAGTGTGTTGCTCACCTTTGACATAAAGGTGGTTCTTCCATTAATATTATGTATTACTATTGTAGAAAAAAATGGTGAGAAGAAAGGATAAATTTTGGGAATATACGAATGATTTAGAAGGATGTTTCATTTGCAAATTTTGTAATAAGGATTATCCCAGGGGAGTGGTAAGAGTAAAGTCTCATTTGTCTCAACAACCAGGGCGAGGTATTGCATATTGTCCTTGTGTACCAAATGACGTTCAAGCTACAGCTCTTTTGGCTATTGGAGAGAGTGACGATTTTAACAACAAAAAAAAAAGACAACATCATTTTCATCACAATCTGTGGAACAAGATTCGACATCGGGTTTACATCAAACAATAGTACCAACAATGTGTCACAAGAAAGATAAAGAATTTGTAGATAGGGCACTTACTCAAGCATTCTTTATGAATAATATTTCATTTAATATTATTAAAGATGCATCATTTATTGGATTCTACAGAGCTCTTTTAAATTATGGTGTTAGTTATTCAGTGCCATTATATTCAACTTTACGTATAAAATTAGTGCACAATGCCAATGTAGAAGTTGAGCAATATGTTTCAAAAATTAAAGATTATTGGGTTCGAATGGGATCAGGGTGCACACTTATGTCTGATGGCTGGACTGATTTGAAAGGACGATCTTTTATAAACATGATTGCATACTCTCCAAAATGGGCTATCTTTTTAAAATCATTTGAAGAGTCAAGTGAGAAAAAGACGGGTGTGTATCTTAGAGACTTATTTTGTAATATCATAGAAGAGATTGGAGCGAAGAATGTTGTACAAATTATCACGGATAATGTATCTAACTATGAAAGTGCTAGTCAAATAGTTATGGAATTGTATCCACATATTTATAAAACACGATATGCTGCACATGGAGTACAATTATTTCTTAAAGATATATATAAGGAAGTTGATTGGGTACAAAGGGTTTTTGATGATGCAAAAGAAAGAGTGGATTACATGTACAAATATACTACAGTCTTGGCATTGATGAGAAAGATGACAAATGAAAAAGAGTTAAAAAGGCCTTGTAAGACTAGATTTGCATATCATTTTCTAATGTTTCAATCGATTTTAGAAGTTGAAGATGAGTTGTGCCAAATGATTGCATCACCTGAGTGGAGAAGTATGAAATATTCTACTTCTGAGATGGCAAAGAAAATAACAAATACAATTCAAGGAACTACATTTTGGAGCGATAGAAGTGAAGTGATTTCACCATTAGAGCCTATAATTAGAGTACTTCGTTTGGTTGATGGTGAAGGATCAACTACGGGGTATTTGTATGAAACGATGGAAAGAGCAAAGGAGTCATTAAAGCATCGATGTGATAATAATCAATCAAGAAACATAAAACTGTGGGAATTATTTAATTCAAGAAGAGATACAAATATTACTCATAATGTTCATGCGGTTGCTGCATTTCTGAATCCGTTGTTAATGTCAAGTGAAAAAATTAGATATGATAGTCCGGAAGTTAGAAAAGGGTTACTTTTTATTGTTGAGAAAATGTTTGACACAAATGATAAGCGTAGGGCATTTGGTACACAAATAACAGAGTACAATACTCAAAGTTCAAATATTTTTACTACTCTAGCAAGAGATCAGATGGAAATAATTCACTCTCGTAAGTATTGCATTTATTTTCAAGTTATTTATTAATTACAAATAGAAAATAATGTGTTTTTCATTTTTTTTTAGCTTACATATAGGTATATGGTGGTCACAAAATGGTGGACCAATTCCTATAGTTCAAAAGATTGTAATTCGTATCTTAAATCAACCAGGTAGTTCTTCATCATGTGAGCGAAATTGGAGTGCATTTGAAGCTGCACAAACGAAGAGGAGAAATAGATTGACATCTTCTATGCTCGAAGATTTGATTTACATAAGGATGAATTCAAAGATGAAGACTAATTGTGGTGATTTTGAAAAATGTGATACAAAAATAATTAATCTTGAACAACTTGGGGAGCTTCCAGAATACGTTGATGATGGTCGTGAAGAGCTTGAAAAAGAAGACGAAATTACACCTAGTCGTAAAGATATTCTTTTTGACGAGCTATTTAGTCCATCTATTTCGCATTAATAACTTTTTAGAAACAACTAAAAATTTCTTTTTGAATTTAATTAGGTCATGTGACATGATGATTTTGACATTAATTAGTATATTATGTTTTATACTTTTCATTTACATTGATTATTAGATGAATTAAAATTAAATCTTTAATTGCGAATATATATTTTATTGGATGAATGTGATTGTGAATTGTTTACTTTAGATATTTTTAATTTAAGTATTAATAATTTGATTAGTAGATTATAATTATCAGGTCATATCATATGTTATATATATTCGAATTTTTGAAAGTTTTAAAAATTGTTGGATCTGAATCATTCTCGAATGATTTTCATATCGTATTTTTACCGTACTGCGTTTTTTTCGTCGAATTTTCGAACGAACCGGTGTATTGCTATTCCGAATAGTATCCGATTTATTTTCGTACCGTTTCTTTCCCGTCCACCGAATTGCTAACTATGGTCGAGACTAGTAAAATCTAGGTTTGGGGGTGTGATCAGAGCATAAAAAGTCGTTTCTAAGGCACTATTTGCAAAGGTTTTAAGGTTTTATCATATATTAATATCTTAAATAGACATAATTCATTAATAGTATTTTATTATTGTTTTCGAATAAATTATGATTTTTAGCCTAATTTTGATTATGTATTTGTGATAAGTCAAAGTCACAAGATCCAAAAGGATGAATCAAGATAATCGAAGAAGTACATAGCACTCAAGGTCCCAAGACATGACTACAAACCAAAATCCATAGCCATTGGACCCACAAAACCCACAGCCCAAGGAATCCCTTGGGCGACGCAATGAAGCTAGTAGAAAATGCTTTGAGATTTGTACAATGTAATAACAGCTTAATTTGTAACCTAATAGGAGTCATTAGGTCTAGTATTTGTTTTTCTAATTTTGATGGTTTAAGCTTAGATATATTCAAGTTAAACTATTTTTTGTTAGGGATATTATATATAATATTTTGATTTCATCTTATTAAATCTAATCACAAATGTCAGACTTAGTATTTGGATTTAACGAATTTAATCTTCCGATCCAACAACATTAGATTGTTGATTGGATTGAGATAATAAAAAGACAAATAAACTAATGAGATGGGTTGTTTTAGGTCGATTCGACTGATCTAATCCTTTACATTAAGATTTTATTTCCTATTTATTTTTGCTAATTTAATTTTAATTTTAATTACTTTTCATTAGTTACTTTGAACTGTGATCGTTTTAAGTCAAAAACTATAGATCAATGTTATCACTGTGGATCGATCCCTCATTGCCAAGGCTTAGTGTTTTGTTCTTTATTTTTATTGATAATCTACGATGAACAATTATACAAAAACTTGAACTCCATGAGATCGAATTGTTTCTACAATCAATTGATCAAATCAATCAACTAAGCAGAAGTACTTAAATTAACTAATTCAAATAAGTAACAACTAGCTCAAATTTGATTTGAACAAAAATTCTAACCCATTTCTTATTACTAAAAACGATATAACTATTTTTACAAATTCTCACTTACCTATAAACCGATTGAATGCCAAGAGTAGAGTTAATCCTTGATCCATTTATTCAAATTTTCTGTTTTGGAATCCATATACAACACTCACAACTCTCAACATCCCTCTTTTTCTATTCCATCTTCTTCTTTCTTGTTTTCTTCTCCTTCCCACGTTTCTATTATGATGAAAGCCATTTCAACCACATCTCTCTCTCTCTCTCTCTCTTCATTTTCGACTCCATATCCCTTTCTTCTCTTCTTTTGCTAATCTTGAGAACGCATTGTTTTTTTGTTTTTAAAAGGATGACATCTCCTTGGAAGTGGTGTCTCATGAAGTATTAATATTAAATAACATAAATGCCCTTGTTTTCATTCTTCAACCCTCTTTCAAAACACCCTTTTATTCTTATTTTTTCATTTAAATTTTAAAAAATTCTAATTAAAACTGACACGATGACCAAAATGCCCTCTCTTTCAGTCTGAAGCTTGAAACTTTGACTTTGATATTTACTTAAAATATTATTGTAACTATTATATGTATCATTTGTTTTTTAATAAACTTGAAGCCTCAATTTAAATGTATACTCTTGTAAAAAATGAGTTATTACATTCTACCCCCATTAAAAGAAATTTTGTCCTCGAAAGTTAAAGATTCATTTGTCAAATGAAAATTCTGAATATTTTCCAAAGATCCTTAGGTCTACTTACACTTTGTTATAGTGATTCTTACCACTCTTTAATTTATCCCAATTTTCTCCATAGTTATATATAAAATTGCAACTCCCAATATTTTACTATCGTGGAATTTAATATACTTTTATAATTTTCCCCATTCTCATAGAATGTAGCACACACCAACTTTACCCCTTTATTCTCCTACATCATTGGATGACATATTTTGGGCACTCTTGTTATGTAACACCATATTTGCAACATTAAACCTTAATGCTATTTTTAAAAGCCAAGTTCTTATCTCCAACTAATATCTAATGTCATGTCACCATCACCATGAATTTATCAGATACTAATATCTTCAAACAACATAACTACACATTATTACTAACCTCTCAATAATACCATGAGGCTTGCACAATAAAGCCAACCAAACCACTTAACACACTTACGTTGAAACATATCACTATCCTTTCATTCACCATCACGATCACAATTTCTTATTTAATCATATTTTCTTCTCCCTTACTTGCAATTTGTAATACAGTTACACTACCACATATACCATACAAAACTCAATAATTCACATACCTATCTAATACGTATTGCCTGAATGTGTTCCTAATAAAATCCAACCCTTATCAAACAATAATGTCTAATTAGCCTTCTTTACATAAATTAATTTCAACCATCTATCCCTTATTTCTTAGAACTTATTATCATTCCTTTTACTTAAATCCTCATTCCAATTGCACCACTTGAACTAAAACGATAAACCTTGGATATTGATCTAACATAAAATATGTTATTTAAATACTAGCCACCACACACATCAACAAAAGAAAAAGTCATTACATTTTATACCTCTTAACGATTAAAACAATATAAGAACTTGTTTGTTGAAAAAAAGTGTGTTTTAATGTTTGGAAAACAACTAATATATTTTAAATGCATTTTTTTAGGTTTAAACATGTTTTCTAATTAAATAAATTAAATTAAAAACCAAAATAACTCATTTTTTTGCAGGTCTATGGCCTTATGGTCGTCTCTACTTTGGCTCATTATTTAGTGTACAATTTGATAAATGCTTGATGCTATAAATTTGTTTTCAACAGTGTGTTATTTTGCTCAAAAGATACATTGATAGTTATACCTTTATTTGATTATCCTAAAAATGTATAATTGTGGGTAGGAACATGTTATCATACATAGATATTTGATAATATTTTTTTCACTCAAAAATATTTGTAAACTTAGAATAAATGTCTAATGTATTATACTCTACATTATGATTATATTTTTTTTTGATAATTTTTAGTATCTATATATATATCTTTCATTTTTTTCTCAAATTTTTTCTGGTTTCTTTAATGTTTTTTTCGAAGTTTTCCTTGCCTTTTTAAACCCATTCTCCAACTTGGTGACTATGCACATGAGAATGTGTGGTCTTGGTGCCATTTTCAAAATTGTACTCATTTTGAATGCTACTTTGGAAACCGGCATTTTGCATTCTTACACGCAAAGTGACAAGGCCTAAATAAAGAAGAAAGACTCGCTCATCAAGTAAAGAGAGGTTCAATTGGCACACCAAATTTTACATAGAACACACAAATCACTTTGAAATTAGAGTCATGATTTTTTGACGCCCCCTCTGACATATGCCCCCTACGCTCTTTGACATAGCATGGGCTTGAACCAGAGATTTTTCCTCGGCATACACAACTATACATCCCATAAATATGTGTAGTTATGTATCCTAAGGAAAAAAAAATATATGGTAAAGAATATCCAAAAAGTACAAGTCTTGAAAATGAAATCAAGTTTTTAAAAAAACTTGGAAGATAAAAGGTCTTTTCTAACTCTAAAACAAAATCACTACCTAAAGTTAAATAGTATGTCCCTACAGCCTCCACATGTGAGCCCATCTTGTTTTCAGACAAGATGTTTTGCTCACTTCCCACTAGCTTCCTAAGATTTTGTAAATCCTACAAAGAATTCAAAATGTGGATTGTTAATCAAAAATCAATTCACCATATGTTAATATTTACATTAACCATATTAGATTCATAACAAATAAGTGGGATTGAATTACCTTTGTCATCAAGTCATTTCTTAAATTTAGCGCATTCCTTCTTCACATATCCCATTTTTTTACAAAAGAAACACTTGGAATTTTTCTTGATATCAGCTTAGGGAGGTATTTTACCTTTCCCTTTCTGATTAGCCTGAGATTTGCCCTTTCCTCGTATAGCGAGCATTGCATTCTCATCCAATTCTATCATTAGCCTCCCTTCCTCTTTAACACACATGATCATAAGTTTATTAATTGATCATTTGTCTTTATGTATGTTTTAAGTGATTTTGAAAGGCCCGTATTGGTGCAGAAGGATATTCAGAATGTAGTGCACGAGAAAGGACTCCGATATTTCAACCTTGAGATTCTTTAATTGAGTCATAATATCCCTCATATGCATGATATGCTCGCCCACACCTTTGACACTGGTAAGCCTTAGGGATGAGAACTTCATGATTAGGGTACTTGCGAGTGCCTTGTCTGAAGTGACGAATTAATCATCAATGGTTTTCAGCAACTCCCGAATATTATCATGCTGATCTATAAAACCACGAATATCAACAGAGATTTTTGTCTTAATGAACATTACGCTGAGGCGATTAGATCACTCATATTTTTCATAAAGCATAATGTCCGCTACAGAGTTGATATCGAAAATTACAGGTGGCTCGTCTTTCCTAATAGCATAATCAATGTCCATCCATCCTAAGTGAAAGAGAATTCTCTATTTCCATACTTTATAGTTGTCACTTTTTAATTCAGGAATATCACATCGGATATCAGAAAAATTTGCAGCTTGTGAAGCTATATAAATTCAAATTGCATGTTTATGTTAAAATTGAGTCCTAAATAAAATTTCATGTTTTATTAATATAAATCATGCTTAAAAAATTGAATCTAATGATAAAAAATTACCTGTGGGCTAATTTTAATTCAAAAGATTCAATCATTCTTTATGATAAAATTTATCAAATTATTTATTTAATTCGTAATTATAAAGGGTATATATAATTTGATATATATTTTATCTTAGATTAAACTTTATGATAAAACTACCAAATTATTAATTCATAATTCCTGTGGGTAAGTTATGAATAATTTGATATTTTATTCTAATTAATTATATAAATATAATAAAAATTCTTGTGAGATAATAAAAATTCTTGTGCAATAAAATTTATTATATTAAATATAATTAATTACAATTAATGTCTAAATAATCTTTATGCGATCCTAATTAATTATAGTTTTATTTAATTAAAGATGCTGTGGTTATTCTCTAATTAACTAAAATTATATGGATCACTTAGACTTTATTTTTTTGTGTTTAAAATCTAAGTTTTATGAGAATATATTGCATAGTTTAACTATAATTAAATGTATATTATGTTAATCTTATGCACTTAATTATTCTAATAATAAAACTTAATAATTTACATAATTAAACATAATATTATGTAAAAACAATATTTTAAACATAAATATTGCATAATTTAGAGACTATGTATTATGCATATCATTTAATTACATGCTTTCAAACCATATATACTCATCTAACATTTTGCATAATTAATTTAAACAAAATAATTAATTTATGCAGATATAAATGTGAGCATAATAATAATTAAAATTTGCATATAATTAAACAAACTCCATATCATATGCATAAAAAATAAATAAATAAATAAAAATAAAATAAAATGTAGGCATGTTGCTAAATAAATGCCTAATTTATTTTATTTTATTTTTAGAAATTGGTCTTCTTCAACCTTCAGTCGATCTGATTTCAATCCGACGCAATCCAGCAACCAAAATCAATCTCCAAATCATCATTTTAACACCAAAAGATTGTTTAAAAAAATACATAAAATTAAAGATCTAATTTCTCAATGATTTCTAGCTCCAATATACATCAAACTTAAATTTAAAAATAAAATTTCTATCAAAAATAGAAAATTATATATATATATATATATATATATATATATATATATATATATATATATATATATATATATTTTCGGATGCATAAAAATAAAAATAAAAATATCAAGGCAGAGATTTTGTGGCTCTGATACCAAATGTTAATTTCTTAACATTGATTATCAAAATGCGGAATAAAAAATTAATAAAGAGAATCGAAATCTAAAAATTGAAACCCAAAACTATATAAATAAAGATACCTCCAGCCATTGATTCTTACGCACTTTCGTCGTTGTTTTCTGTCTCGGTTGGTAGTTCCAAACTCATATCCACTCACGTAAAGTGGTATAGACTGAAGGAAAGATTGAGTGTGTAGAGTTTGGGGACCAAACGGATCTTAATATAACCGGATTCCTTTGAGGCTTCCATCAAGCACTCGTCCATATCTCGGTTGGTTGCCACAACGTGATCTATTCGTGAGTCACGTTTCTTAACTTCAAGAAACGTGTCGTTGAAGACACCGTGGACAACTAACGAAGCTCCGAAAAAAGGGGTTTTGGGTTTTGTTAGATCTGCCACAAGAATCAAAAGCTATCAGAAACTTGTATCTAAGCATGGAGATTAAGGCTCAATGGTTTTTTTTTTTTCCTTTTAAGTTACATTTAGGTTTTACAAGGCTCCTTCTCTCAATAAATTTGATTATGAAGGTAGGGATAACTTCTTGTGGCTCTTAATTCCAGAAAAGAGTTTCATAGTATTACGCATGTGAAAGTTAGCAAGGATTAAAAAGGTGGCACTCAACACTGTTAAGGCATACACCTCGAGGGGAGGTGCTAGCATACAAATTCCAGGATATACTATGGCTATAGCATCAGATATGCACAGAACAGGTCACCCGAACCTATTCAAAATCTGTTTTTTTTTTCCTTTTTATGTAAATTCTCTTCAATACTATAATATCTGGCAGAACCATCAAAAATGTCTATTTTTTAAACTTCATTCTATTCTTACTGGAGACTATAAAAACTCCATCTTGCTACTTGGTAGTACTTAAATACTTGGTAGCTCTATCTTAAGGTCCGTGTTTTAAACTTCATCATATTCTTATTGTCTACCCATATTTAAGGGTTGAATCATGTTGATGACTAATTGGCTTCAAGTGTTTTTTTGGAAGTGGCACTTGCTAGGGCAAGTCATAAGAGAAGATCTACTATGCCTTTTCTTTTCATTTCTGTTTTATGAAAGAAAATGGAAATAAAAGTCACATTGAAAGAAAATAACTCCATAAGCTTCAAATCATAACAACAAAACATAGAATCATACTTTCCTAATGTATGTCCCATTACTATTCAATAGCAAACATATTTTCCAAAACAAATAACTTGATATTCCATTTTAGTTATACACACGTACAACTTCCAGAGTTTAAGTGCTTGGTCACATCTCATTTTAGTTTAAGGATACATGTCCAAGTTGACGATGTGGCCACCATCCTTTACTTGATAAACATTCTCCACCAGAGTATACTCTGGTGAGTATAATAGCAGCAACATTAATTACTGTCGAAATTAACCTAGAAGTTGATATATATTGATGCTTTGCTAACTTACATGTTTCTCCTCTTGTTGTAATTTTTAGAAAAAGCAATGGTTTTTTCTAGGGGTTCGTCCATGTATTGTAGGGTTACAAGGTACATGAGAATGTTATTGAACACACACGCACACACTCTCTCTCTCTAAATTAGTAGCCGAATGGAAGCTTGGGTGATTTGCTTCATAGTAGAAAAGGAGGGGTTATCCTACTTGCATCATGACTGCGTCCCTCCAATTTTCCATCGAGACGTGAAATCAAGTAACATTTTGTTGGACGGAGAGTTCAGTGCTCAAGTGGCAGATTTTGGGGTTTCCAAAGTGGTTTACATAATCGGCATTAGGCCTAAATCCATGTCTGCGATCGCAGGTTCATGCGATTATATTGCACCAGGTTAGTCAAGATTACAATCATACCTGTTTAATCTATTTCACATTGTCATCTTTAATTGAATTATGTTCTGTCCATTACAGAACCTAGTTTGCATTGTTCTATTGGCTTCTTGTTAGAGCAATTTTTTTATCGGTTCTTTTGGTTAAAAAGAAAGACGGTGCTTGGCGTATGTGTGTCGACTACCGTGCTCTCAACAACATCACTGTGAAAGATAGGTATCCCATTCTAGTGATCGATGAGCTATTAGGTTTGTTACATGGAACTTCCATTTCTTGAAAATTAGACCTCTGTTCTGGGTATCACCAAATTAGAGTCATTGAAGCTGATATTTCGAAGACTGCGTTTTGTATACACGAAGGACATTACGAGTTTCTCGTCATGCCATTTGACCTCTTTAATGCACCAGCCACTTTCCAAGGACTTTTCAATGAGGTATTTTGGCCCTTTCTCTGGAAATTTGTGTTGGTGTTATTTGACGATATTCTTGTTTATAGCCTGATTTGCGAACACATCTTATTCATCTCACTCAAGTGTTCCAAACACTCTACAAGCTCCAATTATATGTCAGCGAACAAAATGCTATTTTGCTCAAAATTCTGTTGAATATCTTGGACACATTATCACAACAAAAGGGGCTCAAGTTGATCCATCCAAAGTTGCAACCATAAAGCAATGGCCGAAACCTTCTTCAATCAAATCCTTACGAGAATTTTTAGGTCTCACTAGTTATTATTGAAAATTCATGCAAGATTATGGAAAGAGTAGCTCCACTTATTCAAATGATTCGAAAAGAATTTTTTTCATTGGTTTCCTCAAGTTGAAACGTCATCTGAAGCACTCAAAGATGCTCTATCCACTACACTGACATTGGCTTTGCCAGATTTCACTCACGAGCTTGTTCTTGAATGTGATGCATTCAGGTAGGGCATTGGTGTAGTATTATCACAAGGAGGGCAAGCTATAGTTTACCACTACAACAAATTATGGCAATTAGGAACAGTTTGTAACCGTTCCTAAGCCAGTATGAAACGGTGTACAAACCCTCTCTACTCGAGGCTTCGTTAATGAATTTAAACAGTTGGAAGCCATTCTAGATCTTAGAATTTAACCATTCCAAATCTACATTTATATAACAAAAAAAATATCTTAAACATCGATTTGAAATCTAATGCTTATAAGAGCGATGTCGTAAGTCTGAGATTTTAGGCATCGATTATAAACCGATATCTAAAGTGGTCATAAACCGATATCCAGGGGCGGAGCTAGGATTTTGCTCATGTGGGGGCAACCAAGAGTAGAAAAGAAAATTTGTGGGGGACAATTAAGAGTGAAAAAAATAGTTGTGGGGGCAATTAAGAGTAGAAAAAAAATTTGTGGGGACAATAGTGATAAATTTCTTTATTCGCTGTTCAAATCTGTCGCAATAGCACATTATGCCATGGAATTTGAAAACTCTTGTAGGGGCAAGTGCCCCCACTCTAAATCCTCCCCTGCCGATATCTAAACTTTAAAAATAAAAAAAAAATCAATTTTTTTTCTACGCACCTATTACAGTGGGTCAAAATAGACCCCAATAAAAAACATCGAGGTTCTCTATCATATTAATTTATGCACAAAAAAATTACAATGAGTTAGGTACAAAATTAAATTCATGTAGCCTCAAAGCTCCCTGAACAATCTCTTGAATTCTTCTATTGCAATGGCAAACATCTGATAGCTCTTCAACTGGAACTGTTAGAGCAGAAATATCACCCCCTTGCTGCTGCCTTAAATAAGGCTTGCAAAAATCGTGATCGCTCCACCTTAGTCACGGCTGTTGATGAAATTAATGAAATGATCTCCTTGGCCCAATCCAATGCCTTTATCCCATATGCCCTCACTAGAGATAGCAGTGCATGTGTTACTTGATGAAAAAAAAAAAAAGGCCCACTTACCATAAATGGAGATGTGTCAAAAGCTGATTTTCGGCAATAATAATTTCCAAACTGTGGAAATCATTTTGACATATTTAGCCTTATCAAAAAACGATAGATAGAGAGAACAATAACCTGTGCTCAAGAGTACTTACCACTTCTAATCGAGAACTTGGGAGTGCCCAAGTTAATGAGGCTACCAAGATTCTGGTGATGCTTGCACCTTGAGAAATTATCACATTATCCCTAATAGATTTGTACTGCTCTTCTCGATTAGAGTTTGCAAGATCCAAGACATCGGATAATAATGTCAATATGGAATTGCAGGCCTCTCTGAAAGCAAGAATGAAAATAGAGGGTAAGTTAGATGGGAAAAATGTCAATATTTGGCCAAAATAATTGCGAAGAATATATTTATCCATGTCAGTACAGCTTCCTCATTGAAAACTACTGGGTCGCTTTTTGCTTAGCATAGAGAATCAACTAGATTGATATATGATCCCTTATTGTAGGTGTGCCTACTTTTGGGTAGAGGGCTATCTAAGCTCCTCAGTGCTACACTCCTAAATTCTCAAAGAATGAACAACATTGTCTCATGTTCTGGTTGGTTGGGACATCATATTTACATAGAAAGCACTAGAGCAGACAAACTCAAGGCGCCAAGAGAACTGTATTAGTTCAAGTCCATTGACTACATGACCACAATTGTTTACGACTTTAGTTTATACTGAATTACAATGCAATACAAAAATATATTCTCTTCAAAACATAAAAAGAAAATAGAATACCTGTGTTGTATTGTGATCCCAATCATTGCACAATCAATTAAGGGTGGGAATATGGATGAAGGGGCAAATAAGTGAGGACAATAGCGAATACATCTTGATGCCAACAAAAAATAATCATCTGCTATGTCCGATCTGGCCGTGAAATCCTACAATATGGGTAGCACTAAAATCAGTATCCATTTGTATGTTTCACCAGTAAAAGGTGTTGTCAAATTAGTCATTGAAGTCATAAAGGAGCAAAGGACTCTAAAGGACACACCTGAATTGTTGTTAGAAGATGTGTTGTATGGCTAAAAAGATCTTCAATTAAACTTCTGAGGTAGTTTGTGCAAGAAGGGTTAGAACCAAATACCTACAAGGCAAGAGCACAAGTGATTACACGAGCAATCATAAGATGTTGGGCATGTATAAGTAATAAACACAGACCTTATTACTTCACTTGAGAGATACAGGAAGAATGGCTGATTGTGTTGTTGATATAGGCCTTGTATCTCCTCCAACATCACTCCTATTGTGATTCCCATGAACTTTTCGGAAGTTTTCACCTTAAAGAAGGTCAATTGTTTGTTTTTAGAGTAACCGAATACAGAAGTCACTGCCAAGTATTTTTCTTCACTCTCTTGGAAAATATGTAGATATAAAATAATATAAGAATTTAATGGAATGATAAATGATTCACATAAATAATAATAATAACAAACTAAGTTGAACCAAACATTTGGCTGAACTGGATCAAATAGTGAGTCAGCCAGTATCTGAAATCAAATTTCACTAAATTTATTGTATTGATTGTGAGTGAATATGGAACATATCACATATGAGGAGTTGATGAACAATGAAACAGATCCCCTCCAATTTTCCTCTTGTAAAAACCTCAGAACAAGGTGTCGGCTTCTAGGAACAGAGTGGAAGCCCCCATGATCGGTGATGCAATGGAGTGTCGATATATGTAGTATCTAACATCGTATAATTAATATATATATATATATAGATATATATATTTTACAAGCATTAAAAAAAATATTAAATGGAAGATACAATATCCTCACAGAGAATACAAGAAACACAAACAAAAAACTAGCCTCACCCGATATATAGGATCAAGTTCCATTAACCTTCACTCTCACTAGGACTCCAATTCATGTTTCGTATGCATATGCTTACAAACATTAAGGGGATGTAAAATATGTACATTCGGGAGTTACAACCATTATACAGTGTCTATGACACATATACTGCGTGCAAAACTATTCCATACATAATTATACACACATTAATATAAGACCCGATTTCCTTATAGTGAAGATGAAGGAGAAACTTTGGTGGATGAAGTTCTTTTCTATAGGCCTTCGGCTCCCATAAGAACTTTTGAATGTCGAAATCCTAGTGGGAGGTTCCCCACTGGGGGATTGTGCGAAAGGGGGGTTCTTACCACATACATCACTAAGCATCATAAGAATGGAGAAGGAGAACAACTTCCATAATGGAAAGCTGAAAAGGGGAAAATTGAATCATTATACTTCATCATAGACACAATCGATTGAGAGAGAATAAAAAAGACACCCCCTAAAATTAGGAAAAAATAAAGATAAACGCATCATTTAACTGAAATGTGATAGCTTTAAAACAGGTGGTCTAAAATTATCTTAGTTCAGAAAAGGACATGGTTTGTAACACTCACAACATATTTGCAAGCCCGGCATAGAGCCTCCATCGTTCTAATGTCCCAAGCACGACTACACAACAAGAACTTACAAGCTCAGATTAGACATCGACAAGAAAATTTTGGCATTTAACCATAAAAAACTGTTCCCTAAAAGGAAAGTTATTCAAGAATCCTTATTGATCAAATATGGCTTTGAAAATATTCAACATACAAGAGATATCTCTAAGATCCATGTTTTGTCCCCAATGTTTGATTTCATAATTTGAACAATTGGGATAGCATATTTTTAAACATTATAGTTGTACTTGTTATGTGCATGCTTGAATTACATATATACGTGTTAATTGAACTGTGAAATGAATCATTTGTCTACCCCAACAAACTGAGTTCATTCTAGAGTGGCTCTATGAGCCCGAATTCGAACCAACCAACGATGTAACATAGTTTTGGACTGAGAACAATTCTGGCTATTCATATTGGCAGAGACAATTCCATTGCAGGATGGGTGTAGGGTCATCCTGGCCAATTGACACCATGGCTTTTAAACATGGTTCTCTCATGACTCAGCACCCACAGCGAACGATAACGAATCAAACCGGTTTGTAAAGATAAGTGCACATATATCAATATCAAGAGAGGAAGGAAAGAAGATTGTATTCAAGGCAGAAAAGCCCGAGTTATAGAGCAAAGAGAATAATGGACATCATGATATCTAGTTGGGAACTTGGTTAGTTGAATTCAAACAAACTGAGATTAAGCTTGTTCATGTTCTTTGCTGAAAAAATGGTTCCACTAATTTTCTATCCAAACACACAAATAGCAACATAATCATCTCAAGTAGAGCCAAATAAAAAGCTACAACCACAATTACTAACTAGTCATGAAAATAATATCGATTAAAGACAATATCAGTTTTCCAAGCAATGTCGATTGGATTGTGTTCTCTCTGTAACACTGGTGGTGAATCATTCTCTGTAACACTGGTGGTGAATCAATCAATCATTTACTCATCCGTTACAATTTTGCTCCGTCGTTTGAGCCCATTTCTTTCTTATTCAACCTCTGTTGTGCTTGCCTAGATTAATTTCAACTCTTTTAAAATTAGCAGGCCATGACCTTTAACTCTAGAGAAAAAGTCCTTTCAAGTTTGAGCACATTTCTTTTTCTTATTTAACCTCTGTTAATGGTTGGCTCGGTCAATTTCAACTCTTTAAAAATTGGCAGACCATGACTTTGACATCTAGAGAAAAGATCCTATAGAGTTTTGACACCTTTTAACTATATGTTTGGGATTCATAAAATGAGAAGAATAGTCGTTCTATGAAAGTAACTCTTGTTAAAAGGTCATCATTTCCTCTAGAATTTTTTTAAAGAAAAATTTAAGATTTTTTTTTAATTTTGAAATGAGATTTTGCTGACTTTAATCTTTGATTTCTTGCCAATAAGCCTTCCTTTCGGCTGGATATGGTGAAACCATTAATCAAAAATTCGATCATGAAGCTGTTCATTCATTTAGCAAGTTAGAAACAAGATATACTAACTGTTTGATCGCTTAATGTCGCGGAACCTTTGCTTTCACAGCGTCATCGAAATGCCTTGACCGGGTGCTTATGGTCACAGAAATCAATCCCATACAACATATCACCAAAAATATTCATTGTAAATCGAAAAGAGTTCAGGATGGCTGCATAATTCTCCTCAATCAGCTCTCATAGTGCAGAACTGGATCTAGAGGAGAGATCAGATGGAGAAGAAACCCAAGAATTTCTCTTGGATGATAGAAGAGAGAGAGCACGTTCCCTTAAACAAGGAAATCTCCCCTCCATTGATCAATTTTCTGCAAAGATAACAGTTTTGCCATTATTAATAATGTCTACTAAATTTGCCAAGAGAACAATGGGAAGAGATCAAGAATTAAGACTAAATCAGAGGAACAGAGAAAAGAAATTAATTTGGTTCAAATTTCAAGCTTGATGCTATAGTTTAAGATGCATATGACCAAAACAATGTCACAAGAAATTGAATTTGAGATAAGGAGAATTTACAATGTCAGGAGCAATGCACAAACTAAAAGAATACGAAAATAAAATGTCTCATTAATGTGTACAGATTTTTATGGTTCACCAACAATAAATGTCACTACATCTGTCGAGTGGCAACAATTGTGTAGAAAAAAACATAGTTATAGAATCCTGCCAAGGGATGATCAAATTTAACACGGGCATGCTCATTCCATTGTTATAGAATCCTGCCAAGGGATGATCAAATTTACAATTCGAACCAAACTTACAGATTCCATACAGACTGTAGAATGTGCATATGGTATGACCCTACTTGTAAAATAAGAAGAAGAATATAAAATCAGCTATCAAGATGAAGATCAAGAATGTAAAATAGCAAAAGCTTATGTTTTGTTTCCTTCTCTTAGTCTGCAGTTCCACATTTCTCATATTTGCTCTATGTAAGAAAACAAAACCCAGACTAACTTCAAATACTTATTAGGTCCTCTATGCTTGGTTACTTTTCTCAGTGTTTTCATTCCCCCTTATTTGGATTTGTGGAGTATGAATGTTCTTTTCTTGATTGAAATGAATGTAGATATAGGGTCTTTCCCACTTCTCTTTTCTTAGATGGAAAAGTGGGATTGAACCCATGACCTTATGGTTGCAATGTGGTAGCACCTGCCAATCAAGCAAAAGCTCTGCCCCATCCTAGCTACTTCCACCATCATCCCCTATGAAAAAAGCCCCTACTTGCTTCCAGCATGGGTTGATGGATAGCCACAACATTATCTACCCTAATGGCCGCATAACACTCTAGAATACCACTCTGAGGACAATCATTTCATGCTACATTATCCAAGGCAGACAAGCAGTGATTACAAAAATTGTGTTTCCCTAAAGCATAGCACCTTAAATCAATCCATATAGGTTTCACAAATCTATCATCAACTCAGTGGTAATATTTTGGATCTCACATCAAAAAATACTTGGTACGTCAATATCAATTCGATCAGAGATGACATATATAATTGCTCGATTAGCAATCATTCTCAAATCCAACATCTCTTTGGATTGCTCAATTTAATGGGTAAGTTCAAATTAACTTGAAAAAGGATGGCAGCACTGATGCATATTAAGCAATATTTATACATCTCTATAAATTCCGACCAATATATATAGAATGAATTTTTTGTTAATTAAATCAAAATAATCATGCATCTTTATAACAAAATTTTCAAGATGATCTTAAATAAAATAGAGGCATCTATATAGGATCAATCACTGGTTATTGCAGAATTTTTAAAAAATAAAAATAAAAAAGGAGATTTTTTTTAAAAGCTCGACTGCGTGAAAAGGGCTATCCAATCACATCCAACGGATTCATATTAAAGAAATTATTAGAGAAAAAGAAAATAACAGAAAATTAAAATAGGCTCTGTAGATGACTAAAATCATAATCTCTACTACACAATCAAATAGATCCACATCACCACAATATATATCTCATCTCAATAAAGAAAAAATTAAAATTTATTCACAAAATCAAGTAATCTAAGCAGATATCTAATAAAAATAAAACATTCTACTAAGATCTAAAGACGATTCTCATGAACAGCTCACAAATGTCAGCCAAAAAATCAACCGGATCTTTTGCAGGAAGAATTACTCACCATGAAGAAATGTTGGTTCGATAAAGCCCTAAATATCTCTATAAAAAAGATTATTTTTGATAATGTTGTCTCAGTTCTGCAAAAACAAGATCAGATTGATCTTCAAATAGCAAATCGAAGTTACCGCCTTTAGAAACCAAAATCCTAGAAACCTCTCGAAGCCCCTAAATTTAGGCCTTGTAGAAAATTAGAAGAAATTGAGGGGTTGATCGAAAGAGACTATGAGAGAGAAATCGAGGGGTTGATCAAAAGAGACAGAGAGAGAGAGGTCGATTGAGAGAGATGAGATCGAAAGATCGATCAAGGGAGAGATTGAGATCGAGAGAGAGAGACCAAGTCCAGTTCATTCCCAAAGAATGAGACGGGAATTTGGAATTTGGAATTTGGAATTTAAAATTACAATTAAAACGGATTTAGAAGATAAAACGGTTTAATGCCGTTTTTAAATAGAAACGGCTTAATGCCATTTTACATATTTGTTCCTATTTCGCAGTTTTTTTTTTTTTTTTTAGTGTATCTTAGCAAATCTTTGGCAGATCGACATCTTCGCTTATCAGTGTATGACAAATAAATGATCATGGAACAAAGGCTAACATCAATGGAACAACAAAAATGACTTACACGGCTTCTTGGATATGACTATGAAATAGTATACCGCAAGGGAAATGAGAATGTGGCTGCTGATGCTCTATCTCGTTTATCGAAGGAAGCCACCGTTTACACTATTTCAACCCCTATATTTTCTTCAATTGATTATATCATCAAAGAAACACATTAGAATGTTTCTCTTAATAAGACCATCCAAATTGAAAAATAATGCACATTCTGTTCCACACTATTCGGTCGACAATAAAATTCTTCATTACAAAGGTCGATTAGTTTTGCCATCATCTTCATCTTGGTGCAACAAGATATTACATGAATTTCATGCCTTTCCAGTTGGAGGACATTTAGGATTTTTACCCACATACAAACGGATCTTTACCAGTTTCTATTGGAAGGGTATTAAGAAGGCCACAAAATGAATCATGGCTGAATGTGATGTTTGTCAGCATGTTAAGTAAGAAACCATGGCTCCCCCATGTCCGTTGCAGTCTTTACTTGTTCTTGATGAAGTATGGACTGATGTGTCCATGGACTTCATTAATGGGCTCCCTCCTTCGAACTGTATGACTTCCATCATTGTTGTTGTTTACTGGTTCAACAAGAATGCTCATTTCACGGCCTTGAGTCATCTTTACACAGCCTCAACAGTTGCCAAAGTCTCCATCCACAATATCGCCAAGTTGCATGGCATGCCCCGGCTAATTGTCAGTGATAGGGATCCGGTATTCCTCAATCAATTTTGGGAAGCTTACTTTAAAATGCAAGGAACTAAATTATGTTGAAACACAACTTATCACCCACAATCGAATGGACAAACATAGGTAGTTCATCGGGCCATCGAGCAATATCTTCGATGTTTTTTTGGTCATTTAGGTCTGCGGTCAACCCTAACTAGGTTTACCACCTTCAATCGATCCAAGCTAGGTCTGCAATCCAATTTTTACTTGAAATAAGTTTGCTATCCATAGTCAACCCTAATTGGATTCAGTACCTCCAACTCTATGTTGATCACAACCCCATGATGATGCCAGCTCCATGCTGATAAACTTTTACAAAATTCTTAATTTGAAAAAACCTTCTCATCTCTATGCTGATGCCAACTCCGTGTTTATAAATCTTTCATAAAGTATTTCTTTTTCAAAAAAACTCCAACTCTGTGTTGATGCCAATTCTACTTCGATGAGCTTGTTTTTCAAAATTATACTTTTTGGAACTTTTCAAGCTTCATGCTGATAAAAATTTTAATATCCCGAGTTTTTAATTTGTATGTCAAGAAAATCAAATTGTGAAATTTTGAGCAAATTCTGAAAGAAGACTTAAGGTAAAATTCTTAAATTTTTTCTATTTATTTTCAATAAAATCTGACTTTACTATTTGATTCAAAATGGTCAAAAACATGCTTTAGCCTGTATGCACGCTCAAATTTAAATTTAGATGAAAAAGTAACAAAATCTTTGATTTTCATGTCGGACAAGACCTAAAAAAGTGAATTTTTATTAAAGCGAGAATTAGTAAAATCTAATACCACCATTAGGTTTGCAACAAAAAATTATAAAGAATTGACTATTCATTCATCAATTTCCAAATTCGAAAAATCAAGTTACCATCCAAATCGAAATAAATGAGGAAATATCAAAAATGCTTTAGCTCAAAAGAAAGTTGACTTTCTTTTATTTCATTCCCTTCTTCTCCAAAGAATCAAACCCCAACCATTTTAGAACCAAGGGTTTCAACCATCTTCTTATCTAAATCCATCACAAACGAGCCATCGTTGATCATCAGCGAAAGAAGGAAAGTTGTCGGTGTTGACAAACTCTACAACCTCACACATTCGATCTTCGTTTTTCTTTCTCTCTATCTCTTATCAAAAATCAACGAGTGGGTTTCAATATATCCCATTCAAAGTTTCATCTAATTAGAGGAAGAATCATTCTTCATCATAGAAAGAAAGAGAATACTGTCACCGAGAGCTTCGCAAACCACCGTTGTTTCGTGCCCAAGTCCATCCAACCTCGAATTATGTGCTGGCAATCCTCAATTTTCATTTAACCCATTATTTTTTGACAATCACGAACTTCGGTAGAAGACTTCAATTCCTATTGTTAATTGTAGATTGCAAAAATTGTATTTAGGATTTTTAACAAAAATGTGTGACATGTTTCGAAATGTAAAACTCTTGTCATTTATTTCAAATTCATGTCAATACCTTCATGTTTGATGTGTTTTTATCGTATTTTAACAATTGATTCATGGGTAGGTTAATAAATTGAAGAAACGGTAAAGGAATCTGAAAATTTTGGATAAAAATCAAATTTTCACACAGACATCAATTTGCTATCGATGTCACCATCAGAAATTTATTTTGGCAAAAACTAAAATTTTATTCTTGTTTATTTCTCCCCACTATTTATATGTAATTTTTCATTTACTTTATATTCATTAATGAAATCTAGGGTTTACCCTCCATTTGAAAATAATGGAAATGGTTTCAAAATTTAAATCTCAAAATATCAAAATCTAATTTTTGGTTTCAAGAACAAAACGTAAATTTTGACGTTTTCATCAGATTTTCAAATCCGAATATCTTTTGCATTACTTTGAATTTAGCCATAAGTCAAATATTTTATTCAAGACTTTCACTTCCAAAAATCCATTTTCAATTTAAAGAACTTTAAAAAATCACTTTTCAACACTTAGTTAAATTTTCACTAGTTTTTCATAGTTTTGGCAGTTTGGTTCCGCGTATTGTCGAAATCTCATTTTGATTAAATTTGTGATAGATTTTCAATTGAATTGTCAAAATGAGTTCTAAAGTTTCGAAAAATGACTTAATGTTCAATGAACTCATGTTAAGTTGACGAATATTGAAAAAGAAAATTATGTTCGAAAAACCAAAAAGTGAAAACATTAAAAAAAGGGAAAAAGGGGATGAAATGGTAAAATGCCATAATTACACCCGAGGGGTGATGTTTAAATTTTGTATTGTGATGCTTTGTGTGGATTGATGAACGGATATCCATGGGTAATTTACTTCGGTTACATATTTATTTACTTTTTGTTAACACAAGACGCTAGTTTAATTTTTGCACTATTATTTATTTTAGGTTGGAGGACCACAATTGTATGGTAAGAAATTGGATATTCATTTTCAAGTATGTAATATTAATTTTTTATTTATTTTCAAAGAAAAATTATATATATAACTATTTTTTGAGCTGTTAAAGAGCTTTTAAATGCCTGAAGAGATAATCCGTCGTATCATCCGGAGTGATGTACTCTCCTAAAATATACGGTAAGGACAATCAAGCTCATAAGTGGTATGGGACGCGTATGAGAGTGAAATCACAACTGAAATTTAGATTTATTTTTCTTTATCTTTATCAATGAATTTATAATGTAAAGGTGATCGTACACAAATGAGAATGTATAATGAGAATCACATGCATACCTGATAAGCATAGACATAGATGATTTGTCAGTAATTAATAACAATCTAGAGTAATCGAACGTTTTGATACATCGAAAAGAGACTCATTACCTACGGTCACATCAAACGACTAGCATAAACCAAATAAATGGTCAACCAACCGTGGTAATGTAGCGACCGACCACAAAATTAAGAAGTAAAAACTAGTAAAGTATTTGAAATATGATATCCTAAATATGAGTAATCTAGTCGTAGAATCCCAACTCTCTAATTCCACTACTCCATCATTATGTATTATGTATCTATTATTTTATTTTTACTTATAAAATAAAATGCATGTTAATGTTTCCATATTACTAATTAGATTTTTATAAAAAGAAAATGTTATAGTAAGTACTACTCACTGATGTAATATGATATTTTAAAATGTTTAGTTGCTCATCCCTGATTGTATGTATCAGTTAATCATAGTTTATTTTGTAAAATCTTGCATGTATTGAAATAATTTAGTATACTTATTCGTTAATGTTAGGAGAGGTTATTAGTAGGAATTATTTATGGACCTACGAGTAACCATTGTTGCTCAACTTTTCCTTTTCATTTTTTTTAGTTTCAAAACATGTAGTTAGTAAAACCGGCATAGAGGCAATGAGCGGGGATTATTTGGTGGTCCAGATAGACAACCAAAGCAAGTTACCTAGTGAGCATTGGGGCTACACCCACTTGAAGTCAATTCGTCATGGAGGTATATAGATTTTGAAGTTGAGTGTTAGGTTTATATTTGTAGACACCCCATTTTTGCATCCGCCTGATTAATCAACTCGTCAACCCGATCGCAATGATTCCCAATGATGGATGTGTATTCTATTGCTTTATTTTGTTACCAGATGTGTTTCAGAAATTCGGATGAGGTATCTCGAACTGACAAAATCTTAGAAACCATGCTACGCTAGAAAAATACGAGCCCAGAAACATAGAAATCATCATCTTACAGACCAAAAAGAAGCTTCACGATAAAAATCACTAAAAATTGACCAAATTACCAAAATACCCCTAAACTCAAGACAACCCTAGAGCCTACGTTACGCTTAAGAAAACTCTCTCGAACACATAAAATAACAAATTGGAACCAAATAAATCATTTCACCAATTTTAACAGAATTTGACAAAATTACGAAAATGCCCTCATAAAGTTCACAACCATTTCACATAAAAATTTTCATAAATGACACAAACCAACATTCTCATTGAATTCCTTACGAAAAACCGATTCTAAAACATCCTAGAACATTAAAAACCGACTTAAAACGTGAAAAGTCCTCTCCGGGGGCAAAACGGTAATTTCATAATTTTCATAATTAAAAAATTCGAAATTAATAAATAAAGCATTAGATAATTAAAGTGAAACATTAATGAAATTAATTTAAAATTTTGAACCTAAAAAATCGATCAATCGGACTCTCAAGCAAAATTATTGAGGGTTCGTGGGATATTTCTTTAAGGACCCCTCCATTTGGGGGTCCAAAGAATTAAAGAAATAATGGAAGGGGGTTCTCCAAAAATTAAAAGTAAATCAAGTAAGACTAAAGTCAATCAAGTGAGACTAAAGTCAATTAAGCAAGACTGAAGTCAAGATATTAAAAGTCAATCAATTAAGACTAAAGTCAATCAAATAAGACCAAAAGTCATAATAGAACTCTAATTAAATAATAACTCTATCTAATAGAGTTCTAACTTAAAAACAATTCTACCTAAAATAATTCTAACTTAAAAACAATTCTACCTAAAATAATTCTAATTAAAACACAATTCTACCTAAAACAATTTTAACTAAAATACAACTCTAATTAAAAGATCTCTAATTAAACACTAACTCTATCCAAATCAACCCTAAAAAATATCTATAAATAGAGGTGCTCACACCCTATTTTCGTATCAAATCATAAACCCTAAGAGAAGTAGGTCTAGAAGCTCCCCTAGCCCCCCATAAACCCTAGTTTTAGAGCCCCAACTCCTTACCTAACATCCCCCCTTCAATTTTAGTCTAGAAAACATCTAAAATCCCTCTAAAAACACCCTTAAATCTGCAACAAACTTGAAGAGTTCAGATTCAGAAATAAAGAGATACCTTGATTAAGGAGATTTGAAGTCAAATCCGGAGACAGAACAAAGTAAGGGAGTACAGTACAAGGAGCTCTTTTTGTCAGATCTGAGGGAGCAAAATCCTTGCTATCGGAAAGGTATGAAATTTTTATTTTTATTTTAATCTAGGTTTTTAGCAATGTGATATCTTCGGGAATTTAGTAGAGACCGGCTTTGGCCGGGCGGGGTTGGTGCCTAACACCTTTCAATCCCGTAACATGATCCCCGAATTCAGTTTTTTTTTGTTTTAGATTAGTTTTTATCCATTTAGAGTCATTGATCGGTTCCTAGACCGTAATAATTAGGTGGCGACTCCCAAACCTCAAGGGTCAAAAGCGGATCCACGCACCCCGCGGATCGACGGCGCTTTCAATATTAGAGAGTGTGTGATTTTGTAATCCTATGTATTTTTAGCCCTTCCACACTTTGATTTACTTTATTGCCCAATGGATTTTGGTTTCTACTGCTATCTTCTCCATTTTTATATATACAAGATGTTGTGTATGGTTTAGTAAGTAGTAGTTGTATCGTAGAATGCTAATATAAACAGATAAGAGCATGTTGAAGTCTCTAGGCACCACCTAGTACCTAGGGACTTGACATGGGGATTTGTGTTAGCATTACGGGGTGTGACAAAAGTTTTCAAAAACTTTCCAACTCCGTGCTAATGAACCCTTTTTCAAACTTTCCAGCTCTGTGTTGATGAACTTTTCATAAACTATATCCTTTTTCAAAAGAAAAATTAGCTTTATGTTGGTGACAGTTTTGCACTGATGAACTTGTTTTACAAAATACTCTCTTTTTCAACCTTAATCAATCCGATGCTGAAGAAATCTTTTTCCAAAACTTTTCTATTTCGTGTTGGTGCCAAATCTGTATTTATGAACTTTTTATTAAATCATCATCTTTTCAAAACTTTCCAGTTCCATGCTGATGAATTTCTTTATCAAATTATCGTCTTATTAAAAAATTTCATTCTTGTACCAATGAATTTTCTTATCAAATCACTTTTTTTTTCAAAACGAAATCTGAGGAAAATAGTCAAGGAATACACCCAAAACACCATCGATTAAAAGGTTGCTCGACAAATCAATTCATTTCAAGAAGAAATAATAAAGATAAAGGAGATCAACATACTATGAGAGACAAAGTTAACGAATCTCCACTTTTATCCCAATGTACCATTATTGGTTAAGTTCAAGTTTTCAAAATTCGAAAAATACAATGCTGCATTATCCCTAGTGGAGTCACAAAAATGTAGACATGAGATTTTCGAGTTCGAAGATCTCTCATACTTGGGTTTGAAGTCAGTACCATTCTTTTTTAGAAAATGGTATGAATGGTCACCGGGAAAGTACTTTTCAAAAAATCATTTTTTTGTTAGCGACTCTTGTATGGATAAGGTTCATTGGTCTACCCTAAATCTAGGTAAGGGTTTTATATAAAGGAGTAGGAAAGGTGTTAGACACCCTACACCCTCCACCCAATGGTAACCTAAAATTCGGTCAATTTGAAAATAAAGATAAAAAAGTTGAGAAATCGATTTATACCCTCGAGTGTAAAGAACTTTGATTTCGGTTTAAACCAAAAAGAAATTCCTTATTGAAGAAAGGGACCCTTCTATAGTCCATACCTTTGAGCAAGTTTGAAAACTATAGACTTTTTAGTCAAGGGCCCATTTTCATAGAGAAAGAACCCAAAACTTTAGTCTCAAAATTTTTGTGGTATGTGCATTAATTTAGAGATTTTAAAAATATTTTTTGAAAAGGTTTTTTCAACCTCTACCCTTTTGACCTAGTCGGAGCCTGATCTATTGGAGGTAAATGAAGGTTTTCATCCCATCTTAAGGCTAAAAGAAAAATAAAAAAAAATAAAAAGAGGGATTATGGAGGGGATAGGAAGAGAATTATTTCTTTTTTTTAGTCCTTACTCTACATTGTTCTTCACTTGACTTTCTTCTTTTCTTTAAGAAATGGGTCTTCTTTGACTTAGTTTTAATATACTTGTAAAGTAAAGATTGTGAGAGAGGGGATTGAGAGTTGAGAGTAAAGCTTGAGAGAGATTTTCAAGACTTTGGAGGGGTTTATAGGATTTTGGGGGTAAATTTTAAGGGTAAAATGGTGAAAAAGGGTAGAATGGTGTAAGATTTGTGGGAGGGGATGGGTACAAATTGAGGGTGGTAGAAGGGCATTTTTGGAAGAGGGTGTAAATAGGTTGTTTATGATCCAAATATATTGTATCTTTCAACCCATTTGGGTTGAGTGTTAAGTAAGTTGAATGGAATGGGTTTTAATTAGAAGAATGAGAATGTAAGGGGGTGATTATATATTGATTGTTAAGTGAGTTGAATGAAGTGAGTTTTTGTTAGAAGAATGAATGTGAGCCGTTGTAGATTTTTTTGAAGAAGGTGGAGGATGTTGTGACATGTATCTACTTGTGATGATTTTGAGTTATTGTGGTGATTAGTGGTAATTGTTGGATTTGGGTTGAGACTTGGGTTGGGTTTTAGGCCCTATGGGCTTAGAAGCTGAGTTGGATTTGATTAGGGTAAGATTAGGTTGGGTTAAGAAGTGAGATGGTGAGGGGTGACCCACAATATTTATTAGTCAATGGGCCAAATAAAGGACTTTAAGTATTTCTTTGAAATAAAATCATTATTTTGAGGATTTTGGGCTCTTAGGCCCATTTAAATAAAATACATCTTTTTTTTAGTAAGGCCCGTTCAAATTGGGGTGTCTATAGTTATTGGATTTATTTCATTTTATTTTATTATTTTATAATGATAATGAAGAAAAATAATTTAAGATTTTGGGAGGGTTGATAGATGAATGACATGTGTAATCTTGATGGAATGGAGACATAATAGCATGGATTATAAAAGAGAAATTTTGACTTTTTTAATGAAAGTGATAGAGAATATTTGAAAAATATGTGGTTGGTGGAAAATATTTGCATTTATGTTGAAAATGTGAGAGAAAGTTGAATTATTGGGGTTGAGGCATGTGATTAATGGAGATTGTTTGAAATATTTTGATGGATAGTGAAGAAAACACAAGGTAGTGAATATTTTAACTTTTTAATGTGGTTATGGAATCTAATGTTTACTTGGGTCGAAAGAGGAATAACTTTACTTAGGTCAATTTGGTAAGACTTGAACATGGAATTGTGTTTTTAAAGTGGATTGGGCTTGGACATGGGTTTCATTAAATTTGGAAATGGGCTTAGTAATGTTAGGAGGCTTAGATTTAATTTAGGAATTATCATGGATGTCGGGATTGGATTTAGGCTTACTATTTCAACGTGATTGGGTTTAGAAGTGATTTAGTAGTGGTTTAAATTTGACACGTGGCTTTTATTTTTGGACTTATGGGCCAATAATGGTCTTGTGGTATTTATTTTGAGTAAGATAGTAATTTTTGAAATTTTTGGCCTTTTGATAATTTTGGATTAAAATGCAATTTTTTTGGATTTTCTCAGGTGGACTTGTGCAAAATGGGGTGTTTACAAAGTTCTTTAACAATTTTGTTCTCAAGACTTTAGATCAATGAGAAATAAAGATTAGACCAATTAGGATTCTTTCGATTATTGTGTTTAGAATGATTCGATGAACATTATTGGATTATTTTAATCGAAAGACATTTTGTAATTCAAACATGATGGTATTTGTCGACAATAAATTTCTACGGATCTACCCGGAGATTCGTGAAATATAATTGCAAATGATTTTATTGATTTTTGATGAAAAGTAGATACAGATCTCAGTGTTTCCTCTGATTAACAGTCAAGTACAAAAATAGTAATGATGACGTATGTAGCTTTTCTTCTCTCCGAGCTTCGCGCTTTATCGGCTGAGAAGGATGCTTTGACGTTGACTTTGCTTTGTGTTTGATCTTCTGTAGACGCTTCTGTAAATTTTCTTCTCTTCGGACTTCATGCTTTATCAGCTGAGAAAGTTTTCTTGGCTTCCGTAGAAGGACTTTATGTTTGATCTTCTCTTTAGTCGGAGTCCGGATCTCTGAAGAACCTTGCTTTGTCTTTGGAGGAGGGCTTGAGATCTTCTTCTTCTCTAGAGGGAGTGCTTCTGTCTTCTAAGATAAAGTGATCCAGATCCCCCCTCTCAATGAGAGAAACTCTTGTATTTATAGACTTAAAATAATTTAGTTTTCCAATTATACCCCAACTTAAAGATGTTTAATTGATTTGTTTAAGAGGTTAAATTTGTCCAAATCCCATTTTAAGGATTTTCTGGATTATTACTGGGCCAATTTATTTATTTGGGTATAAGGCCCAATATTTAATATGGATCACTTGGATTTGCTGGATCATGGACTTTATTTGTGAAAACCCAAAACCCAAGCTTGTAAGAGGCACATTCCCATTTAATAGACTCAATTTTGATTTGAGGCCCACTAATAAAATTATGAATATTTGTTTATAACAATTTGTAAATGCCTCCTTGAAATTTTGATGCCTACAAATGCCCTTCAAGGATGAGTTGACGGCAACATAGTTGAAAGTGATGCATCCTTGATCTTGTTTGTGAGCAGATGAATGCTTGAATTGAGAGATATTGGCCACGTGATTTCACCTTTCGACTCTTCAACTATCAATAAACAAACACCAATATATATATATATGTTTTTTTTTTTTTAGCCAAATATCCCAACTTATATTCAACTGTACCTAAGATGTATAATATCAAGCTCCAAAACATCCCAACTCAAAACTAATTGTACATGAGATGCATGGGATAAAGACCTCACTTCTAGACTTTCTCATTCATGCAATTGATAGGAGGCTTTTGGCTTTAAAAAAAATTGAAGTTATCCATCAAATGTACGGTTGAGATGTTAGAAAAACATTTGTTTCAATTGGCCACTATAATCTTGAACAGTGGATGCTTTAACAATGATGACGTGGCCTCATCTTTTCCCATTATTTCATGGACTTGGGCCTTAAATGTAATGGGCCATTAGGTGAACCCAATGACTTAAGTAAGATTTTACTCTTACTAAGGTAGTAAGCTTAGCTTACTATCCCTTTTCTTTTTGTATTTGTCTTTTTACCCATTTTTTTACGGTTTTGTTCAAAACCTTTGAGGTTTAACAATTAAAAAAATGATGTGTCAATAGAGATTTTAACAAATACTATAATCCAAATCGCTTTCTCTGTTTTCTTCAAATTGTTCTTGAGTTTTTGACGAAGAAAGACGTTCTCTCTCTCTTGCTCTTGGCCGAACAAGTTAAATCGCGGCACCGCGTTGAACTCCTCCATCTCCATCGATTTCGACGATCCTTGGTCATCACTTCTCTACCCCCAAAACCGTGTTCAAGAAGGACTCCTTCTTCCCCAAACCCATCAAACCAGTTTGGTGAAATTCTTTCACTCTTTCTCTATAAATGGAGCACAAGGCTGCTACTTGGTGATGGTTAATCTTTAAAGAGATTTGTAGCGACGACTCGGCTCTTAGACTGCTGATTTTGGATTTTAGTAATTTTAAATGCCATCCTGAGGAGATTTGTCTATCAAAAAGTCATAGAAGGATACGGACTGATGATGGTGATGATCCTTCTGAAGTTCAAGCTTTCATGATAAGCTGCCGTCCTGGATTTATTATGTTTTGATATGGTGATGTTTGCAATGTGGAAATGTATAGCCCTCACAGGTTTGCTCGTCAATAAGGCTTTCATCAACGTATCCCTGGAACTCTGATTCCTTTCACAAGATCCATGGATGGGATAGAGTTATATAATTTATGATTGTCTTTGACTCAGACTAAAAGTCGAGTCAACTTTTTTATTCCTTCAAAAGGGCAAGACATGAATATGTAATTTGATAAGAGTTATAGGGATTGGTGGGTTCAAGACGTAGTACCTCACTTGGATGCCCTTGATTTCCGTCTTCTTAAAGATAGCGTCTCTGTTCCGAACTTTAATTTTGATGAAAGAAAAGGACTTGAAGATCGTGAGGCACGTCGTACTTTGCTTGCCACGAAAAAACCTTCTCGAAAAAGAAGAATAAAACACACACGCATTGATGATACGCAAAATGTCATTACGGAACCTAGATTGAAATTGGGTTTCAAAAAAATACTACCAACGCCAACGACTACTCAGACGGAACAGGTCGATATTGTTGGGGTAGATGTAGAACAAGCTGTTCATAGATCAAGTCCCGTAAATTCTTTGAAGCTTGTTGCTCATATTGAACCTAAAGATACGAGTGTGACTCTAGATGAGCAAAAACCTGAAGCTGAGAATGATGTGTCTCCTAGGAAAGGTAATTTTACACATTTTTTTTCTTTTTTAGATATTTCATGTTTTTTTTGTATAATCTTTTGTGATTTAATTGTTCTCACAGAATCATCAACCAATATACACTCCATTGCCGATTTGTTCGCCTCAGAAGATTTTGTAGTCCTCCCTGCCTTCTCGGGTATGGGAGATGTTTGGAATGTCAGTCATCTTAGTAGAGGGCTTTCAAAATGTGTTGATACTGAAGACCCCTCAAAGAGTGATGGGGACGAGGTTTCTTCATGTCCTCGTCAAAATTCTCGTGGTACTCCATCAACTTCAATTACACATACGGCTCCTATCTCTGTGATTGTTCGTCAAAATGCTTATTGTTTCTACCCAAACTCGACAAGCTTCTTTGCATGATAGTGACATCGACTTATACGTTCAACAAGCATTACATAGAGCTCGTGATGAATTGCTTCGATTCAGAGTTGAGTTGATGCTCAATATTGTCTTTTCCAACCTAAGAGAATGGCAATCACTTCATATGCCTGCCATCATATCTTCTCTCAAGGATGCTTTCAGAACTGATCTTATGCCCTTTGCTAACTTCTTCGAATCGCTTATAACTGGAGTAGAAACGTATCTTTCAAGACGAGAGAAGGCTTTATCATCTTTGTCAGCAGATGATAGGGATCTTCAGCTATCTGTCTTAAATCAAAAATCTCAGTTAAAATGTCAATCAGTGGATAGTTTACGTATACAACTGACTGAAGTTAAAGAGAAAGAAGTTGAACTGACTAAACGAGAAGTTGAGTTAGAAATCGAGTTGACTCATATCAAATAAATGCTATCACAAGTCGATACTTCTAAAGAATCTCTTAGTACTCAAGTTCAGGAAGAGGAGGATGCTCTACTTACTGTTGAAGCGGAGTGTACTCGCCTATTTAATGTTCCAATCATTGATGATGATGATGAAATAGCTGCTTGTGAAGTAGAGAAAAAGTCTTTGAAGAAGAAGTTTTGGAATCTTACTTCTTTATATTAAGCTTATTTTTTTATTTTTTTTTATTTTTTACTGTATAGGACTTAGGAAATTATAACATTGTTTATTTCATTCGAAATTAATAAAATTCCCTTCTTTCCTTATACAAGTATCTTTTTTTTTGTTGATGTGGTTGAACCTGAAGTAACTTTACAAGCTGCCTACGTACCCAAAAATGATATCAAACCATAACGTAGTTCAGATGGATAATGTTCTAAGTTTTGCCTAGACCGCCCTCTCGGATTTTCAATCTAGTGAGCTCAATTCTTTTTTTTTTTTTTAACCGTTCACAGTTTTAACTCATACGGGTTAGGAGTATCATGTAGTTTAAACTCGTACGATAATGAGCATTGTCAAACAGTTTAGGCTCGTGCTGGGGAGCATTGTCAAACAGTTTAGACTCGTGTTGGGGAGCATCATTCTTTAAAGCATAGTATCTTTTGAGGAATTTACCGTTGATTGGACCAAGACGTAATTCTTCTGGTGTTACAAGAAGGTATACACCATTAGTGTATACTTTTTTCACTACATGAGGCCCATCCTATTTTGGATCAAGCTTTTTTCCAGAACAGTGTGAGAAGATGATTGGTCGTTGTACAGTGAGAACTAAATCGCCAACTTGAAAAGAACGTGGTCGAATTTTCTTATTGAATGTACGTGACAGACAGGCTTGGTAACATTCTAGTCATTGTTGTGCTTCCAATATCTTTTCGTCCAATGCTTCAAGTTCAGCCAAACGTAGCTTGGCATTCTCATTGCAAGTTAGACCTTCTTGGATTGTAATTCTTAATGAAGGTATCTGACATTCCAAAGGGAGAACAGCTTCAACTCCATAAACCAATGAGTAAGGTGTGGCTTGTGTGGAGGTGCGGTATGAGGTTCTATATGCCCACAATGCTTTCCCAATTCATGAGCCAATCCTTTTTCGATTTTGAAACCACCTTTTCAAGAAGCTTACAAAGAGTTTTATTGAATGCTTCAGCGAGTCTATTTGCTGCAGCGTTGTACATTGTAGAATATCTCTGCTTAATGTTAAACTTCATACAGAATTGATCCATCAACGTATTACTAAAAGATTTCTCATTATCTGTCATGATATATCATGGAATGCCATATCGGAAGACGATATTATTTTTTATGAAGTTGACTACCGTTTCTTTCTTGACCTCTCGAAGGGGAACTACTTCAGCCCATTTAGAAAAGTAATCAGTTGCGGCAAGGATATAAAGATGTTGTCTTGAGGATTTTGGGAGTGGTCAAACTACATCAAATCCCCAACCGTCAAAGGGCCAAGATGTGATTCTAGGATGCAATGGCTCTGGTGGTTGACGAATATAATCTCCATGAAATTGGCAAGCTTTACACCTCTTTGCATGGTTTAAATAATCTTTCACCATAGTAGGCCAGTAAAATCCCATCATTTTCAGACTGTGATGGAGTTTCGGTCCTGACTGATGTGGAATTTCTTCTAAAATATCTCGGATTTAATCATCTCCGAGACATCTCATTAAGATATCGTCGAAAGAGTGACGATATAACTTATCGTTGAAATATAAAAATCGAGGTGCCCTGCGACATATTTTGATTTTATGCTTTAGGTCGTCTGGCAGCTTTCCATGCTGTAGATAGTCGATAAGTGGCTGTCTCCAATCTTTGACTTCGACTATTTCGACGGTGTTTGCTTCGTGCAATTCGCAATTTTCCTCTATCAAAGGAGGTAGTACCCACCTATGGCAAATAGGGATACTCATTATCTTTCCTTCTAGCATAGCCAAACTTGCAGTAAGACTAGTTAAAGCGTCAGCCTGCTTGTTTTCGGCTCTTGGTATGTGTTTGATGATGACGTCTTCAAACTAACTTAGAAGTTGTGTAGCCTACTGGTGATAAGGTACTAACTCATGTTTTCGAATATCATTCTCTGTTGAGAGTTGGTTGATGACAAGCTGTGAGTCCCCATACAAATAGAGTTGGTGTAACTTCATCTCTAGCCCAAGTTCTAAACCAATGATCAGAGATTGGTATTCTGCAACATTGTTTGAACATAATTTCGCCAAGACAAATGAAAATGGCAATACCTCATTTTGTGGGGTGATAAAAATTACACCTGCCCCCGCTCAATCTCTTCTAGCTGTGCCATCAAAGAACATTTTTCAAGCTGGAAGCACATCAATAGAGAATACTTCTTCGTCAGGCAAGTCGTGAGATAATTCCCATTCAGCTAGAATAGGATGATCAACAAGAAAGTCGGTTGACGCTTGCCCTTTTACAGCCTTTTGAGGGATGTAAATAATCTCGAATTCTAATAAAAGAAGGGCCCATTTAGCTAGTCTTCCCGAAAAAACTGACTTTGTTATGATGTACTTGAGTGGATCAACTCGCACAGTGAGTCGAATTGTGTGCGATAACATGTAATGCCAAAGTTTCTTTGTGGCAAAGATGAGTGATAAACATGTCTTCTCGATGGGTGAATAGTTTACTTCTACTCCAATAAGAGTTCGACTCAAGTAGTAAAGTGCACATTTTTTTCCTTCGGCATTTTCTTGAGCCAACAATGCTCCTAGTGACATTTCTTGCGCATTAATATAGAAAATCAGTGACTTCTCAGAAATTGGTGCAGAAAGAACAGGACGCTAAAGAAGATACTCCTTGATACTTTTCAAAGCATTCTCACAAGCTTCATCCCATTCAAATGATGTATCTTTATTTATCAATCGATTGAAAGGATGACAACGCCCAGCTAAATTTGAGATGAATTTACGAATGTAGGCAAGTCGACTTTGTAAACTTTTAAGTTTATGAATGTTCTTTGGTGTCGGTATTTTTTGAATGACTTCAATCTTGTTTGGATCGATTTCAATACCGTGATGCCGAACCACGAATCCCAAAAATTTGCCCGAGATAACTCCAAAAGCACATTTTAATGGATTCATCTTGAGCTGATACCGTCGCAATCTGTCGAATGTATCACGTAGATGTTGTAAGTGATCTTCCCTTTTCTTGGACTTTACTACTAGGTCGTCAACATAACATTCGAATTTGTCATGTAGCATGTCATCAAAGATCTTTTGCATAGCTCGCTGGTAAGTGGCACTAGCATTTTTTAGTCCAAAAGCTATAATTTTGTAACAATATATACATTTTGGGATACGAAGGGCTGTAAGCTCCTCGTCTTTTGGCGACATTCAAATTTGATTATAACCAGAAGATCCATCCATGAAAGACAAAGCTTCATGTCCTGTGGTCGTATCCATCATAAGTTCTATGATTGTGAACGAAAAATCGTCTTTTGGACATGCATTATTCAAATCACGAAAATCGACACATACTCAAATCTGTCCATTCTTCTTTCTTACCGAAACTATGTTGGAAATCCAGGTTGGATACTTTACTTCTTGGATGAAGCTAGCTTCTATCAACTTGTTGACCTCTATTTCAATCTGTGGTACCAACTCTGGCCGAAAACGACGTGCTTGTTTTATTGGGCGAACTTCGTGTTTAACTGCGAACTGATGAACAGCGATCTTCAGGTCAAGTCCTGGCATTTCTTTGTAAGTCCAAGCAAATACATCTTTGTATTCTTATAGCAACTTGAGGTACTCGGATTCTTCATACTGGTTTAGAAGAGTGCTGACGAACGTGGGCCGTGACTTTTCAATTGTCCCAAGATTTACTTATTTCAAGTCGTCGACAGTGGTTTGTCTACCTTCTTCAAAGATCGGTGGAGCATCTTCGAGTTCTTCATCTGAAGACGTAAAATCTTCTTTAGGGAATTTCTCAATGGTAATATGATTTACAGAAACAACATCTTCAGAATTGTCTGTTCCAACAGTTGAAGCTCAATTGTTACTCGTTTGATTTGTGAGGATGATGGTGCGTTGCTTCATAATCAATGCATCTGATATCGAGACCTCTAAAGCTGCTTGTCGTTTAATGTGAGATGGAATAGTACTATGCAAGCCACTACTATCTTTATGCTTCACATGTTTATTTAGTTGCTTAGGTCGACGTCGCGATTCTCTTCGTATTTTTATTCTAACATTTTGATCAAGTCTAGACAGGGCAGACGCACGAGATTTATGAATTTGTACATCATGATGATCATCTAAAACACCCAATCGATCAAATACCGACGTGGTCGAGATGTGACCACCAATTTGATCAAAAACCGATGTTCATGGAACTGGTGTTTCTTTTACAGACACATCAATGACCTCTACTGTAGTATGTTGTGAAGAAGTCGTCTTCATCTTAGAAATTTTGATTGGAGCCTCTGGCGTATACCCTAGCCCTACTCGTGTGAATGAAACTCTTTCTCCAACCCAAATGAGTTTGACTTGTGTTGCAGTTAAACCATGAATTTGATCAATCTGTGGTAATTCACCAAATTGCACAGGTTCACCTTTTTCATAACCGACAATCTTAAATAACTTTGAAGTTTTAGGATCGAACCAACTTTTGGACTCTATTTTTGCGAGATTGTCTTCATGGTTCTTCGCGATTGACGTAGTTAGGGCAACATTTTCCACGAGTATTCTTACTATGTAGGATTTTTGGAGAGGTGTAATCGGAAAGGTTAACTCGTTTTTCAACATCTCCAATTCGATTTTAGAGATAGAAGGCTTGGTCTTTGAAGAAATCTCTTCGAAAGGTGATTGTCCCAACTTCCGTCTTGATTGCGGCACGTAACGAAGCATTGGGGTTGGCAACACAATTGTGGATGACGCATCCACAATTGATTAACCCATCTTGATCTGTCGAGTTTCTAGTTCTTGCTTCTTACTTCATTCTTTCTGAAGCGAAGGACCAGAAGAAATTTCATCGGCATCATTCATAGTATGCTTTCCTTTGTCAGGTTTTTACTTATTAGAAGGGGATACTAAAATTGGAAGTGCTTCTTAAATGACGTCACCTCCAAAATAAAATTTCGCATCTGCAAAATACGTTTCTGTCTTGTCAAACGATTGATCTTCGGCTATTATACGTTTTTACACACCATCTTGGTAATACTTGAAGCATTGATATAACGTGGATGGTACTACCCCAGTTTCATGCAGCCACGGTCGGCCGAGAAATAAGTGATATGAAGTTTTACAATCAATTACGAGAAAGAGCGTTGTTGACTCCAAATCTAGAATAGAGAGCTTGACTCTTATCATGTCGATCGCTCTTTGACCTCCTAAATTGAAACCTTGAATTATCAACTTATTACAAGCAAGTTGATCCGATGAGATGCCAACTTATTTCATAGTACGAATTGACATGATATTGATCGTAGAACCACAATCCAGGAGGATTCTTTGAGTTTTAGTTTTCCTCACATAACCTGTAACATAAAGAGGCCTATTGTGAAGTCGAGACCCTAATTGGAGATCCTCATCAGTGAAAGTGATTGTGGCCATACACAGACCGTCTTCTCATGGATCTATGTTAGGTTGAACTTCCTATTTTGAATCAGTTGAGCTTCGTTTTGAAGTAAGCTGAACTTTTTGGAATTCACTGGACAAATCCAAGTCGACCTATGAATCTTCTATTTTCGATGTGCTATTATCTTTCTCAAGTCGTTAATCTCCATCATTGGAAGTAGTAGGATGTTCTTTGGACCTATCATCAATATTATCTTCTAGCATTTCTACTTCCACTTGATAACATGACACTGTTTAGACTTCCTTCAAGAGCTTCTTGGGTAAGAATTTTAGAAAAGTAACCGGCATACAGGGCGGTTGCTGAAGGATGTCTGTGGGCAGAACTCGGAAAGTCTTCTTCTTTGTTGCTCTCTTTCGTTTCTTTGACCCTGTACTTGGGTTTGACTTTCTTCTCTTTCTCTTTAACTTCAAAATATAAGGAGTTGGCACATATGTAGGGCGTCTTTTCCGATGAGTGACAACTGTCCACCCTTCGTCATCAATTGAAGTAGACTCTGAGATGTCTGACTTTGAATTTGAAGTTGAATGAGATTGTGGTCCTTGTTGAAGTGAAATGGGAAATGAAATGATTTTTTTTTTATTTGGCCTTGCCCCCAGCGTGGGATGGGCCTTTTCAACATCGGAATGTATGGGTATAAGTTATGATGGTTTAGGTAAAACTTTGATGATCTGGGGAGATGGAGTTTACGTATGCCAAAAATATTGGATCAAAAGATCCAAAAGTGACAGAGGTCATGTTGGAAGTAGCAACATTTTCGACACAGTCAAGTTCAATTTTCCCTTGACATGCCAAATCCATAATCTTCTCTTTGTAGACGAATCATTTTTCAATTGGGTGACTAATCACCCTATGATAGCAACAATATTTCAGATCATTGTCGCGACCTGTTTCCTTGGGTCGTTTGGGCACTGAGAGTTCAATGAGCTTTAATTTCAGCAACTCTTCGAACATGCCTAAGACATCAACATCAGGAAAAGGGTATTATTTTGTCTCAAGCTCTTCGAGAGTTTTTCAAGCTTTTCCTTTTTCTTATGTTGAGTCAGCTCGTAACCTGATCTTTTTTTCTTTTACCTGTGATATTTACAGGTTTGCTGGTGGTGGTAAACAAAACTTCTTAAGTTTTGAAGGACTTGCCATCCTGTTTTTCCTGTCTTCGAGACTTGCTTGGTCGTGGAGTCTGATGCACAATTATACTTTGCTCCATGTCATGGGCTCGAGTAGCTAGCTCTTCGAAAATATGTGGTTTAATTATTTTCAAGATGTAACGGAGTTGCCAGTGCATCCCTTGAACACACATTTCGATAACAGAAGATTGAGAGAGTCGATCGATCCATGCAGTTGAGGAAAAGATTTCTCCATCGCTTGATATACTCGATAACCGATTCATCCTTCCTTTGTTTGACGGCGGCAAGTTCTACCATACTCACTGTTCTTCTAGTGTTGTAGAAGCGGCCGAAGAACACTCTTTCAAGTTGATCCCAACTGTCTATTGAGTTGGGTTCTAAGTCAGTGTACCAATCGAATGCATTGTCGTGGAGGGAGTGAATGAATTGTTTCACCATGAAATCACCGAATGTACCGGCGTTGTTGCAAGTTTCAATGGAGTGGGCAATATGCTGCTTTGGATTGCCTTTTCCTTCGAACTGTTGGAATTTTGGTGGTTGATATCCTGCCGAAAGACGTATTTGTTCGATGCATTGAGTATAGGGTTTGGAGTAGACCAATGAGGACTGTGGCATGCCCTCATACTGAGCTCGAATGGTGTTAGTAATCATTGCTTGCAGTTGTTAAACAGAAAACGAAGCAACAGACCCCTGTGGTAGATCTCGAGTAGTTTTTCGTGAACTAATATAGGCTGCTCGTTGTTCTTCTTCGTGCGGAGCAGTGTATGCTTCAGGGGTGAATCTTGGAGGATGTGAGGGTCCAGCACTCTATTCATTCTCTTTGTCTTTATGTTCCAAACGATTGACGAGAGTTGCAATTTGGATATCTTTGTCTTCCATTGCTTTTGTTAACTTGTTGATAGTGTCTGCCATCTGAGCAACTTGTTCCTCCATCGTTAGCGCTCCAGTTGTCATCACTGCTCTAATAGATGTGTGAGTTTGTGACGGAGAAGTGATCGATAAAGATCTAGACGATCCTTCGCTTGACTTCGAATCAGATCCAGAATCTGACGAGTCGTCTTCTACCACGTCCACCCACGATTCCTTCGTGATAAGTATCATTTTTGTAGCATGTTTCTTGGAGTGATGTTGAAGAGGCTCCACTAGCTTGGCTCCACCAGTTTTTGTCATTGTTCGTGTCACATGATGATCGCGACTAATAACCTGAGCAGATTCAAGATTCGAAGAAAGGATTTTCTTACCTTTCTCAGTAGCAGCAGATGCGATAGCGTAGACGTTGCGAGATGCCATCGATACTTTAGTTAATGTTCTTACAGTTGGCTGAAAGATGAAAGGTTGAGATGGTCTCACCGGACGTGCTAGAAATTTGTCGACAATAAATTTCTACGAATCTACCTCGAGATTCATGAAATATAATCGCAAATGATTTTATTGATTTTTTATGAAAATTAGATACAAATCTCAGTGTTTCCTCTGATTAACAGTCAAGTACAAAAATAGTGATGATGACGTATGTAGCTTTTCTTCTCTCCGAGCTTCGCGTTTTATCGGCTGAGAAAGATGCTTTGACGGTGGTTTTGCTTTGTGCTTGATCTTCTGTAGATTTTCTTCTCTTCGGACTTCACGCTTTATTTGCTGAGAAAGTTTTCTTGACTGCTGGAGAAGGGCTTTATGTTTGATCTTCTCTTTAGTCAAAGTCCGGATCTCTGAAGAACCTTGCTTTGTCTCTGGAGGAGGACTTGAGAGCTTCTTCTTCTTTAAAGGGAGAGCTTTTATCTTCTGAGATAAAGTAATCCAGATCCCCCCTCTCAATGAGAGAGGCTCTTGTATTTATAGACTTAAAATAATTTAACTTTCCAATTATACCCCAACTTAAAGAGGTTTCATTGATTTGTTTAAGAGGTTAAATTTGTCCAAATCCCATTTTAAAGATTTTCTATATTATTATTAGGCCAAATTTATTTATTTGGGTATAAAGTCCAATATTTAATATGGATTACTTGGATTTGCTGGATCATGGGCTTTATTTGTGAAAACCCAAAATCCAAGCTTGTAAGAGGCACATTCCCATTTAACATACTCAATTTTGATTTGAGGCCCACTAATAATATTAGGGATATTTGTTTATAACAATTTGTAAATGCCTCCTTGAAATTTTGATGCCTATAGTATTTTTGACATTTTATCGTCTTTGTTAAAAGACAATCGTTTTTTGTTAACAATTTGAACATGTCAGCAAAATTCTAGGGGGATAAATCTCATCTTGTATTTCACTGCGACGAGTAGGGGGGGGGGGAGTAACACTACTATCGCTCATTTCAGAAGGGGGCTTAGCAGCTCTCAAAATAAATCATGGGGAAAAAGATAAATGATCATGATAAAGCAAGTATATGTCACATATGTATAAAATACATCTCATTGAAGTTCAAATTTTAAGAGAGAGTTCATGCTCATAGAAAATTTAATCCGAGATTTCACATAATACCAGCTGGTCAATTGCATGAAACCTAACGAAGGTAGTTTCATAAGTTGGGAACCCCCTCAATATAGGTTGGTTTGTGCTATTGAATGATCCGGGATTTTGTTAAACCATGAATTGACTTTTCTGTGAGCAAATTTTTTTTTTTTCCATATTTTAATTTGGCCTTCTCTTCTCTCAACCCACACTTGAGGCTCTCCATCAAACACACGGTTACAATAAGAGCAAAATTACAGATTTCCTAGAGATAGTACACTATTTCGTAAGGAAACATTTTTCTTGAGAATCCGTAGCATCTCTACTGTTGGTTTGATGTAAAGCCTCAATTGTGGATTGAGGTTAATATTTCCTTTTAAGCACAGGCATTTCATATTTGTCCATGAGTCATCTTCACAACCCTTCAATGAAGTCCTGAGGTGTAATTCTTGGAGTATTCCCACTCGATCCGGAATCATTTTTATTGCCAGTCAATAATGAATTAAAAGGGTTTTGTAAAGCCCTTCAATTAATTTTGTAGTTTTACATTTACCTCCTTTATATATAATAAAATTACATATACCACTCTAGGTTAAAAAATTTAAAACTTTCTCCCTTTAACTAAATAGACCAGACTAGTGATGCCGTCATGTTCAACCAGAGAACTATTCCAAAGATTCTTTATCTTCGACGAGCACGCTCTGCTATTAAATCAAATTGATTTATGCTAATAAAGAAGAAATAAAAAACTAAATTTTTTTGCATGTTGTTACTTCAAGTAAAATTTGATCAAAAGTCAATGATTAGGGACGAAACCATAATTTTTCAAATCTAGGGATGCATGTCTAATTCATGTAAATGATAGAGGCCTATCATTACTAAAACAGCACACCATGCCATAAAATCTACCTGTCACTAAGTATATAATTTACCCAAACGTTTAGATGAATTTGCAATTCACTTAAGTCACTCTGGTGGGTATCCTTCAGAATTTCGACCATGGAGGTCTTTCGACTGTTCATATACATTTCCATGGTGGTTTTTTTAAGTTTTGGAGAGAAGGCATTAAGCAATGAAATTCCATCTCTATTTTGGAAGAAAATTACTGTTTCCCCCTCAGGAAAAGGAGATTTCTATACAATTCAAGACGCCATCGATTAAGGAGTGCCAATAAACAATGCTAATTGGATCCATATTTATGTGCAAGCCGGGATTTATAGGTAAAAATCGATGATTCTATCTTAAATCTAAAATTATACTCTAATAAAAATTCTAAACCGACTGACCTAAAAAAAAAAAATCTTACTAATAAAGTCAGTTTAATTAGTGAGAAATTGCTAGCTTGCTAGGTTGATAAAAGTTTGCGAGTATTGATACCACGATCTGGGTTTAAAACCCTCCTTTAGTGTCTTATTACTAAACACCAGGTCATATGCTTATAAATTTTTATTTATTTTTTATAATAATAATAATAACAAAATGTTTTAATTCAATAAAGTATGCTCAAATAAGAAATTTATAATTTTCAGTGCATGTTTTGGTTCTAAATCAAATTAATAATAAATAATAGACCAACTTTTATAGAGATTTAATTTTTAATATCAACTATGTTTGATTCTTGCAGAGGAAATGTTATCATCCCCCCAAACAAGCCATACATTTTCTTGGAAGGTGAAAGCAGCCGTACTGCACATATCAAATATAGTAGTACTAGCGTCAATTTATGCAATTCTACATTCGTTGTGGAAGCCGACAATTTTAAGGCGAAAAGCATTTCTTTTGCGGTTAGTTTAAATTAATAACTCATCCATGTTCTTTCTATTTTAGCTTTGGTTCTATGCTTTATAGGATAATTGCAATGCCTAGCTAGGATGGTTTAAGGTTTGATACCAATATGAAATATTTCATTGAGACATTCCGATTTCAGCCTAGACTAGAACCAAACATTGAATGTTTTAGAATGTTTCTATTGAGACTATCTTGAATTTTCTTTAGAACGAAATAAATAAATAACTATATATATGAGATGGGGTTATATGTAGGACTAGCAATGATCCAAAATATACCCAATGTTTGAATCGATCTGATTCGAAAAAACATAAAAAATTGGATTTTCATATCAGATTTGGATTGAAATCTTAAATCCAAAATAATTTCGGACTGGATTCAGATGTACCCCAATCCGATCCGAAAAAAATCTTATCCAAACATATTTTAATATTTTTATTTTTATTTTTAATTTCATATAAATACATATAGATAAAACTTTTTAGTTTCCCTTTATATTTATAGTTGGAAAATAGTTTTTTTAAAACTTTCTTATGATTTTATATTTTTATATTTTTTTTTAACATTGATAATTTGAAAATAAGGCATGTGTTCGGATCAGTCGATTTTGGATTAAGGATTAAATGAAATTGATCGGATTCAGTTCATATATTCATTAATCAATTCAGATCGGATTGGATACATATTTAAAAAAATTTGGATCGGTATTTGAATTGTACTTATCCAGATCCAAACCGATCATTTGCCAGCCCTATTTATATCGACCAAAAGATCATTTATCTCTATGAATCACATGTCAACATAACATCCAAATACAACATCGGGTACCACAAGTAAATAGGAGCTAAAGTTTTGTTCCATATGGGCTAAAAGGTATAGAATGGGCTGAATATTTTTAGGATTATCTCTATGGTGAGGAGATCATCCTTAAAAAAAATCAACCCATTTCGAAACTTCTAACCACATCAAAACTGATTTACAAAGTAATGATCCACGATTTTTCAACTTATAAGTTGGGGTTAGAAGTTTCAAAATTGGTTGATTTTTTGTGAATCGCCACCATTCATATTTGAAAAAAGGTGTGAATGATCACCCGATGTTCATTTTTAGAAAAGTTGTCATTTTGACGTTTAGTAACTCTCAATGGATAAGATACCAATCTAACCTTGAGATCGGAGTAAGCGATTCGATTGGAGAAAAGGAAAAGTATTAGACACCCTTTTCTCCTCACCAAGTGGTGGTAACCTCAACTCAACTCAGTTATTTTGATTAAAAAATTACGACTAGAATAAAGTGCCATGTGTCGATAACTTATACCCTAAGTAGGGATTTACTATTAGCTTTAGCTCGTAAAGATCATCTCATCGAAGGAGATGATCCTAATGGACATTAGCCTTGGAAATCATATTTTTTTTAAATGTTGGCTTCGGTTACGAATCCATTCACATGAGTCGAGAAAAATCCAAATGCCAATTGCGACAAAATGATTTGAGGATTTTAAAACGATTTTATATTTGAAAGTAGTTACAACCCCTATACTGTGAACCGAATCGAAGTCTGATCTACCGGAGATAGGGGAAGGGGAACATCACATCTTAGAAGTTTTCTAAAAGAAAAATTAAAAAGAAGTGAGAGGGAAGGTAGAAGGGGGAAATGGAGAGAGGGGGTATGTCCCACCTTGAAGCCTTAATGTCTTTCTTCTTTTCTCCCTTCTTCTTCTATGTCTTCTTCTTTGAGTCCTTAATAAAATATGACTATGTATTTTAGTGTAATGTGAGAAGGTTAATAGTAAAGTAGAAGAGAGTAGAGAGTAGATTTTTTTTATTTTCTTGTGTGTAAGACTAGGTGGGAGAATTGATCACCATTTTTGGGAAGATGGAGGGGTATTTATAGATGTTTAGGGGTTACTTTAGGGATATAGTGGGGTGAATTGTTGGAAGAGTAGAGAATGGCATAGGTTTTGAAAGTGGGGGGTATGAAATTTAGAGTGGAGAGGAGGGCAATTGTGTAATGAAGGTAAATGGGTAGTGTTTTGATCAAAATGATTTGGATATTACCAAATTCATTTGGGTGGAATGTTTGATGAGGTGAGATGATGGGTATTTAAGAGGGAGGTTGATTGATTGAGTGGTATTTAGTTTAAGAGAATGGATGGTGTAAGAGGGTGGTTGATTAAGTTTTGAAAGGATGAGAGAGAGATGGTGACATATGACAAGATGTGTGGAAATTAGGGGTTTAAATGAATTGATAGGAGAGAATAAGTGTTTGATTTGAGAAGAAAGATGTAGGTTTAGGTTGTAGAGATGGATTTTATAGGGAATGATGATGGTAGGTTAGGGGGAGGTATGGATTTATAGGAATGATGATAGTAGGTTAGAAGGAGGTATGAGTTTGTAGGGAATAATGATGGTAAGTTAAGAGAGAGTGATGGATTGATGTGAGTAGACAGATTTTTTTAAAGAAAATGTGATGGGTTGATGTGTGGGTAGATAATGTTTAGAAAAAAGATAATGGGATAGGTAGTGGGATGAGGGATGTGAGATAGGGTGATGACATGTGTCACATTTGATAATCAAGAGAATGATTGATTGATATAGATAATGATTTGTGGGTTAGGGTTAGGATTATGAATTATGGATATTTTTTTATATAGATAATGGTTTATGGGCTTTGGTGGATTGGGTTTGGATTTTAGGTTATTTGAAATTGGTTAAAGTCATTTTTTAATGGATTTTTGAGGGTGGGTAGGTTTTAGGATTTAGATGATATGAGATTAAATTTAGGTTAGGTGGGTAAGGTGAGAAAATGTACTTTTGAAAGTTGAGAGTTCGTAGGCTTTGAATAGGCTTAGGATTTTTTCAGATTTGAAGGTGGAGTGGTGAAGGTTATAAAAGGTGGTGGGTATCCCAAGTCTCATTTTATATTTATTTATCTTTTTAGAGGTTTTTAGAATCATTGAATTAATTAAAATGCCACATGTTGGCAAATTGAGCTTTTTAGGTCCATTGACGACTTTTATTGAAAAATCTGTATGTGGACACGGGATTTTTTAATGTTTTAAAAACATCCCTCCACTATGGGGTGTTTTGGAGTCGCCACCATTCAAATGCGGAATTGGGTGTGAATGGTCACCCGAAGTTATATTTCTTGAAAAACATGTCACTTTGGACATATGATGACTTTCGTTGGATAATGCATATTTGGTCCAACCTTGATTCAAGGTAAGGGGGTCCTTTTATGGAATAGGGAAGGTGTTAGGCATCCTACTCCACCCACCATAGGTGGTAACCTCGGATTCGATTTTTTTGAAAATAAAAATAAAATAAAATCGAAAGAATTTGATGTGTGCCCTCAAGCATGAGGGACTTTCAATATTGGCTTCAATCATTAAGGGCACCCTTATGTAGAAGGGGCCCTTTGGGTGATTTAACCCATGGTGGTGTGTGCAAATGTGTGGAAAATGGGTGAGTAGAAGAGGGGATGTGGAGGGGGTGTTCCTTTTGTTGAACCCACCTTGTCCTTGAGTTGATCTTCAAATATGTCTTCCCTTGAGTTGACTTGGGCTTGCTTGAGGTTGTAGAAGATTGAGTTGAGTTGAGAGTGAGGTGTTGAGAGTAGAGTAGAGTAGAGAGTTGTAGTTTTTGGAGGATTATTTTTTAAATTTTCATTAGGTGTGGTGAGGGGAGAATGGATGGGGTTTTATAGAGGTTGGGAGGTTATTTTAAGGGTACAATGGGGTGAGTGAAGAGAGTAATGGATAATGGCATGGGTTTGAGAGGAGAGGGGTATGAAATTTAAGATAAAAATAAGGATAGTTTTGTAATGAGGGAAATGAGTTGTGTTTTAACCCAAATGGTTTGGATCTTACCCAAATCCATTTGGGTAGAGTGTTTGGTGGGGTGAGATGAGTGATGGTTGATGGGTGTAAGAGAGTTGTTTGGAGAATGAGTGTTGAGATGGTTGAAAAGGTAAGGTGTTTGATTTGGAGGGATGGGTAGTGATTGGTTTGATTTTGAGAAGATTGAAGGGATGATGACATGTGGCAAATGGAGAGATGAAGAGATTGGTTGATTGGTGATGGTAGTTGGTTGATTAGAGATAAGAGTATGGGGGTGATGGTGGGAGGTATGGGTTGAGGTGATTTTGTGGGAGTGTTTTAAGGAAAAGTGATGGTTTGATGTGTGGGAGATATGGGTTATGATGTGGGTTGTTAAAGAATGGGGAATAGGTTAGGGTGTATAGGGTATGGGTTGAGTTGTTGGTTGTTGATGATGAGAGGATGGGGAATAGGTTAGGTTAGGGTAGAGTTATGGGTTGAGTTAATTTTTGGAGGGAAGTGATGGAGTTGGTTGATGATGATGAGAGGATGGGTAATAGGTTAGGTTAGGGTAGAGTTATGGGTTGAGTTGATTTTTGGAGGGAAGTGATGGAGTTGGTTGATGATGATGAGAGGATGGGTAATAGGTTAGGTTAGGGTAGGATTATGGGTTGAGTTGATTTTTGGAGGGAAGTGATGGAGTTGGTTGATTAGATGAGGGAGGGGGAAGGGTGTGATGACATGTGTCATTTTTTGTATTGAGTTGGTGATTGGTTTGATGAGATTGATAGGTTGGATTGGGTTTGGGTATTGAATTGGGCTTAGGTTATGAGTTAGGCTTAGGTTGGATTGGGTTTATGATGGATTGGGTTTTGGGGATGGATTGGATTGGGTTTTGGGATGGATTGGATTTAGGTAGAATAGTATTGGGTTGAATTTAGGAGGGTGGGAGAGTGGTGAGGTGCGCGGACCCATGGGCCACGTGTGCGGCCTCGGACATTTATTAATTGAAAATGCATTGTATTTTGAAGGTTTGGGCTTTGGAGCCCGTTCCGATTTTTCGATTTTTGGGGCATCTTGCATCGAGGGCCCGCTCAAATTCGAGTGTCTACACCATATTTTTGATTTTGGGAGAGGAGCGGTGAAGGCGGGGGTACACCAAATCTTTTTGGGTGAGCCCACTAGACTCATTAGGGGTCTTAGGGGCCTTCAATTTTGATAAAATATCATATTTTAGTAATTCGAATTTTTTAGCCTCGTTGGCTAATTTTTATTGAAAAACTGTTATTTTTAGGTCCTTTCGAGTAGGAGGCCCTTTTAAATTGGGGTGTCTACAATCCTCACAAAAAATCATCTCATTCTGAAACTTCTAACCCCAGTTTATAAGTTAAAGAATCATGGACCATCAATTTTTACCATTAATTTGTAAATCACTTTTGATGGGATTAGAAGTTTTGGAATAAGCTGATTTTTTGTGAGGATGATTTCCTCACCATAGAGATCATCTTAAAAACACATCAGCCCATTCTAAAACTTTTAGTCGACATAAGACAAAACTATTGCTAGGACTTTGGCTCTCATTTTGGCAAATGAGTGTTGTCTATATATATAAATGAGGAGATCATCCTCATCAAAAATCAGCCCATTCCGAAACTTTTAACCATGTTTATGAGTCGAAGAATCATGGATCATCCATTTTTTGCAGACCACTTTTGATGGGTTTAAAAGTTTCGGAATGGGCTGATTTTTGGTGTGGATAATCTCCTCATAATAGAGATTAATTTCACCAAAAATCAGCCCATTCTAACTTCTAACCCATGTAAGCCAAAACGTGGTGGCCAAATGACAAAATTTTTGTCCTATGTGGCTTAATGGTTTCGAATTGGGCTAATTTTTTATGAAATTGATCTCTATGGTGAGAAAATCATCTTGACAAAAAATCATCCAAATTTGAAATTTTTAAGTCCATCAAAAGTGGCTTACAAATTTTTGATAAAAAATCGATGATTCACAATTCTAAACCACTTTTGATGGACTTATAGAAGTTTTCGATTCAACTAATTTTTAGTGAGGATGATCTCCTAATTGTAGAGGTCATCATCACAAAAATTATGTCTAATCCAAAACTTTTTAAGTCCCATAGGACAAAATTTTTATGAGAATAAGATTGTGAGTCAAACGCCACCATATATATATATATATATATATATGTGTGTGTGTGTGTGTGTGTGTGGTGCCCCGCCAAACACTAATACAAATCCCCATGTCAGATCTCGAGGTATTAGGTGGCATCTCGAAATTTCGGCATGGCCTCCTCTATTTATGTTAGTATTCCAAAGCGTTCAACCTATATATATGGGGACGGTTCGAGGGACGTTTGAAAAACCCCATTGGAAATCGATGTTGTAAAGCCGTTGCATTTGGATGGTTAAACGGCTTGGATTGCATTTGTCAAACAGCTGGAAACCAACTATTTTTTAAAAGATTTTATATATTTCCAAAAAACTCTCTCCATTTTCTAACTTATTAAAATGAATCCTCCTAAACCCATTGTCTTCAACCTCTTCCTCTGTTTGTGCTTGTCTCTGTCTCTCTTTCTCTCTCTCAACGAACTCACAACCCACGATTGTGGGCAAAGTCATCGTCTTCAACCTCCTCCTCCCCTCCTCTCTCTCTCTCTCTCTCAACGAACTCACAACCCACGAATTGGGCTTAGGTAATGAGTTGGGCTTAGATAGAGTGTTGGATAGGTATAGTGTTGGATTGGGCTTAGGTTGTAGGTTAAATATGAATGGATTTGAGTTGAATGGGCTTGGGTAATGAGTATAATAAGAATGAGTTTGGACTTATGTATAGTGGGCTTAGGTGAGGGGTTGAATAAAAATGAGTTTGAATTGAGTTGAATGGGCTTAGGTAATGGGTAGAATAAAAATAGGTTTGGACTTATGTTGGATTGAGTTGAAGAATTTAGAAAGGTGGTAAGGAATTGGGGTCCATGGGCCACGTGAGAAGCCTTATGCCATTAATTGAAAGAAATAGAGGGCTTTTGGAGGTATGGACTTTGAGAGCTTAATTCGTTTTTTATTATCTTTTTGGGTATTTTGCGTCGAGGGCCTGGTCAAATTTGAGTGTCTACAACTCTTATATACCAATTAATAAATAAGTGTTCTAGAAAATACAAAAATATTTCAAGAGACTCTAGTAAATAAATGAAAATTCTAGAAACTCTATCGACTACAAGAAAAGACAACCTATAATAAATCAAATTTATTATTTCAACAAATCCCCCGTTTTGTAACTTCAAGTAATCAAGTTGTGGACATCTTTACTAAACAATTACCTCGGAATACATTCGTACCTTTGCGGACCAAACTGGGTCATTGGTCAACTCCTCAGCTCATTTTGCTGGAGAGTATAAACAATCTTAAATATGCTGACTTTACAAAGAGCCACATGTCAACTCTACATCAAGATAATGATACAAAGGATGCACATCAAGATTATTCTAGCAAGGAGTAGAATCCTTACTGTACGCCTCAGAATATTATAGACAAAGATTCAATCCCTGGAATCAGTCAAACGATCCTATATAATATGAAAATATTCTTCCATATTCTGTAGATTCCAAATTTATTCTATTCTATTGTAATAAAATCTGGATGGAAAACTGATCCTACGCAGTTGTATTCTTACCTTTTAAATATTATATTCTACTTTATTAATATTCCTAATATAGAATATCCTAATTTATATTATTACCTTCCTTATATCATTAGATACATCTCATTAATCGTATTATGAGGCATCATTTTCTCTTACAGATGGGTCCATGAAAGCATCTAGAATTCCTTATCTGTCCTAGAGTTTCCCTTTCTATTAATTACTCTTATAGAAAATAATTTAACAGTGAAATCATGTATAAGATTATACAAAACCTTTTTTGGAAAGACCACCTCATGGATCATGCAAATTAGACATACCTCTCTAGGTTCAGAAAATTTAGATTGCACTTCCCTTGACTATTGACTTTAATAAAATAAAATTCTGAAACTACGTACTTGTCCATATGAGAGAAAGGAAAACTAAGGGAAATGAAAAAATCTTGGGGAAATTATCATTGTATTTCAAAAAATTTAACAGTCAAGAAGGAAACAATATTTTGTGAGTAATTGACTATGATATATCTATCTATGCATAATATCATGAAAAATGGATAAGGGTTTACTGCTAGTTAGTATCGATAATAGATCTGCAAAATGTATCTCAATGGGTGAAATCTAGATATTTGTATTTCCTAAATTTTAAAGGTATTTTTAAAATTATCATAATAACAAGTGGGGTAAAGAAAATACGAATCATAAAAAGAGTAGTAAAGAAAATATAATTTAAAAATTCGTAAGGTTTGGGAAAATGAACAGTTGATTACATGAAAATAAATATATATGTCTATAAATTAGAAAGTTAAAATGAAGGATTAACAAAGGTCAAAACATGATTGTATGGAACATATTATAAAGACTTGGATAGTATATGAGAATATATATATGGGGAGTGTTCAAGGGCCAATTTTTTGGCAAACTTTTTGGCAAAACATTTTTCAAAACATGGGTTAGAGGTTTTGGAATAGGCTGATTTTTGGTGAGGAGATCATCCTCACCAAGAATCAGCCCATTCCAAAACTTCTAACCCATGTTTACAAGTTGAAAAATCGTGGACCGTCCATTTTTTATAAACTGTTTTTGATGGGGTTAGAAGTTTTGGAATGGGCTGATTTTTGGTGATGATGATCTCCTCACCGTAGAGATCATCCTCACCAAAAATCAGCCCATTCCAAAACTTCTAACTCATGTTTTGAAAAATGTTTTGCCAAAAAGTTTGCCATTGAACGCTACCCTATATATATGGGAGTAGAGATCATCCTCACCAAAAATCAGCCCATTCCAAAACTTCTAACTCATGTTTTGAAAAATGTTTTGCCAAAAAGTTTGCCATTGAACGCTACCCTATATATATGGGAGTAGTTCGGCAGCCCAAAGTTTGCCAAGTTTGGTGCCAAACATTTTTTGTAAATCACTTTTGATGGGGTTAGAAGTTTTGGAATAGGATGATTTTTTGTGAGGATGATCTCTACGGTGAAGAGATCATCCTCACAAAAAATCCGCTCATTTTAAAACTTCTAACCCTAGTTTACAAGTTGAAGAATCGTGGACCGTCCAATTTTTGTAAATCACTTTTGATGGGGTAAGAAGTTTTGGAATAGGCTAATTTTTGGTGAGGATGATCTCCTCATCATAGAGATCATCCTCACAAAAAATCAGCTCATTCCAAAGCTTCTAACCCATATTTTGAAAAATGTTTGGCACCAAACTTGGCAAACTTTAGGGTTGCTGAACCGTCCCCTATATATATATATGGGTAGCGTTCAATGGCCAACAGTTTGGCAAACACATTTTTCAAAACATGGGTTAAAGGTCTTGGAATGGGATGATTTTTGGTGGGGATGATCTCAACGGTGAGGAGATCATCATCACCAGAAATCAGCCTATTCCAAAACTTCTAACCCCATCAAAAATGATTTACAAAAAATGGATGGTCCACGATTTTTCAACTTGTAAACTGGGGTTAGAAGTTTTGGAATGAGCTGATTTTTGGTGAGGATGATCTCCTCACCGTAGAGATCATCCTCACCAAAGGAGATCATCCTCACAAAAAATCAGCCCATTCCAAGACCTCTAACCCATGTTTTGAAAAAGTGTTTGCCAAAATGTTTGCCAAACTGTTGGCCATTGAACGGGATCCTATATATATATATATATATATATATATATATATATATATATATATATATATATATATATATATATGGGTCCCGTTCAGCAACAAACATTTTGGCAAAAACATTTTTCAAAACGTGGGTTAGAGGTTTTGGAATGGCCTGATTTTTAGTGAGGATGATCTCTACGGTGAGGAGATCATCCTCACCAAAAATCAGCCCATTCCAAAACTTCTAGCCCCAGTTTACAAGTTGAAAAATCGTGGACCGTCCATTTTTTGTAAACCATTTTTGATGGGGTTAGAAGTTTTGGAATGGGCTGATTTTTGGGGATGACGATCTCCTCACCGTAGAGATCATCCTCACCAAAAATCAGCCCATTCCAAAACCTCTAACCCATGTTTTGAAAAATGTTTTGCCAAAATGTTTGTTGCTGAACATTTCCCATATATATATATATATATATATATGGGAAATGTTCAGCAACAAACATTTTGGCAAAACATTTTTCAAAACATGGGTTAGAGGTTTTGGAATGGGCTGATTTTTGGTGAGGATGATCTCTACGGTGAGGAGATCGTCATCACCAAAAATCAGCCAATTCCAAAACTTCTAACCCCATCAAAAATGGTTTACAAAAAATGGACGGTCCACGATTTTTCAACTTGTAAACATGGGGCTAGAAGTTTTGGAATGGGTTGATTTTTGGTGAAGATGATCTCCTCACCGTAGAGATCATCCTCACAAAAAATCAGGCCATTCCAAAACCTCTAACCCATGTTTTTGAAAAATGTTTTGCCAAAATGTTTGTTGCTGAAAGGGACCCTATATATATATATATATATATATATATGAGTCAGGATCCGTGTACACATATATCTACAATGCATGTGTTTTGTTTTATGTGGGCAAAAAGTTTCGGAATCCTCACCAAAAATCAGCTAATTTTAAAATTTCTAAACCCATCATAGAGATCATCCTCACCAAAAATCAACTCAATCTAAAAAATTTAGTCCACATAGGAGAAAACACGTTGTAAATATGTGAGTAGATATATGTGTACGCGGATCGTGACCCTATATATATACTACACTTACAAAACTTCCAATTTGTAAAGCATTGGTTTAAAGAGAAAGAAGAGAACTGTTCCAAGAATTCTTTATCCCATGCGCGCAATCTGTTATTTCAGAATCTCACTACTGCTTCCTTTTTTAAAATAATTAAATTAAAATTAGTTTACACTCATTTTCCTCCCACAACATGTCCATGCAACTTAATGTTATAAAAAAAAAAATGCGACTGCTCACCCAAGAATGAATAAATAAAAATTAACTTTTTTATATACCTTTGTCACTTTGAATAAAATTTGGTCAAAAGTAAATGATTGAGGGAGGAAATAATAATTTTTAAAATCTAGGGAGGCATGTCCAATTCACTAAATAATAAAGATCTATCATTTAATTAAAAAAGATTCAAAAAATCTACCTGTCGCAGGTACTTAATTTACCCAAATGTTGAGGTGAATTTGCCTATTTCTAATATCTTGTTGGGGTGTCCTTTAGAATTGCAACCATGGAGGTTTTTCAATTGTTCATCTTCATTTCCATTGTTATTTTTTCAAGTTTTGGAGAGAAGCAGGCATTAAGCAATGAAATTGCATCTCAAGCTTCAAAGAAAATAATTGTTTCCTCCTCAGGTAAGGGAGATTTCAGTACAATTCAAGACGCCATCGATAAGGGAGTGCCAATAAACAATACTAATTGGGTCCATATCTACATCCAAGCCGGTTCTTATAGGTAAATCTAAAATTATACTCTTAACAAAAATTAAAAGATATATATAACCTGTTGGATCATTAGTATGAGATTTTTTCTTACTAAATTAGTCATTTTTTCTTACCACGACGTGGGTTCAAAATCCGCCTATTTTTTATGGGTAACCTATAATTGAAGCCAAGACCTTGGAGTTGCTTTTCAATGTGTCAAACGAAGTAAGTTATGGATCTAATAGGGGTGCAACTTAATTGGTCCGGTTCAAACTGAGAATTGAATAAAATTGATAGCTTATGATTGGTTTGGTTCGGTTCATTTGGAACAAGTTGCGGTTTGATTTTGGGTTAAGAAAATAGAGAACCAATCAATTTGGTTTGGTTCTCAGATCAAGGCTTGTATAGAACCAAACCAAACCTTTATGTAAGAAATACATATACATTAACTATTATGAATTATTTTAGTTGTTAGGGCATAGATTAGTGATTTATTTTTTTATGCATAGGTTAATGACTTATCATATGAAATTTTATGTTTATTATATATATTTTTTTTCAATTAAAAATATGTTACTTCCAAGAAAAGTTATAGAATATTGACAATCCATAGAACCGAACCGATCCAAACCAAACCAACCTTATTTTGATTTGGGTTGGATCTTGGTATTTCGGTTTGGGTTGGATCCAAACCAAACCTACTTCAGTTCTTGTTTTGGTACTAAATCAGCCTAAATGCCTAATAATAAATAATAGACAAACTCTTATAAAGATTTAATTTTTAATATCAATTGTCTTTGACGCATGCAGTGGAGATGTTACCATCCCCCAAAACAAACCATACATTTTCTTGGAAGGTGAAGGCAACAGTACTACAACCGTCCAATATAGTACCAGCGTCAATTTATGGAATTCTACCTTCACTGTGGAGGCCGACAATTTTAAGGCGAAAAGCATTACTTTCAAGGTTAATTTAAATTAATAATTTATCTATGTCTTTGTATTTTAATTAGCTTTGATTCTATGGTTTAAGATTTCGTACAATTATGAAATATTTCATTGAGACATTCTGATTTCAGCTAGGCCAGAACAACAAATTGAATGTTTTAGACTGTTTCCGTTGAGACCACTATGTGAAAAAAGGGGTAAATTCGATGTCAAGATCCATCAAATTTAGCCATTTTTTTCACGTAGTGTTTAAACAAGTCGCGTCGAATTTACCACTGTTTTCACGTTGTGGCGACTGTCTTGATTTTTCTCCCGAATGAGAGAAATATATAACACATTGAATTTATTCTTTTCTTTGTTGCCCATTTAACACATTTTTTGAATTAGTATGTGTTCATGCATCTTCCATGATCAACTTATATTAACTCGGGGATGGCTGGGTCATTCTGCAGAATACATTTAATCACGCAATTCTAAATCCAGATGATGGAACAATGAGTGTGAAACCTGCAGTTGCTGCTCTCATAAAAGGAGACAAGAATTCTTTCTACAAGTGTGGTTTCGTAAGCGTTCAAGACACGTTGTATGACCTAACTGGACGCCATTACTTCCATAGTTGTTATATCGAAGGCCTTGTTGATTTCATCATGGGCAATGGCCAGTCAGTCTATCAGGTGGAGAATAAAATTTCCTAAATCAAACAATATTTCAAAATTTTAAAATAATTTTCTGGCTCTCAGAAGGTTGGACTAAAATTTTAATTTTTAATCTAATTTTTCGTTTTTTGGAACTATGTATAGGACTGCCTGATAAATGTTACTGGAGGTGGTTATATAACAGCTCAAAATAGAGCTAGAGCTGATGAACCAACTGGTTTTGTGTTTAAATCTGGCACTGTGGTTGGAACTGGCCCAACCTATCTTGGTAGACCATGGGGACCTTACTCAAGAGTTGTATTTTACAAGACAACATTGTCTAACATAGTGGCTCCTGAGGGATGGGACGCTTGGAACTACAAGGACGAAGTGTAAGATTTTCAAGCCTTTAACAATCATTCCATTAAATGAAAATTTAATACAAAAATATTTACATAGATTGTAAAATTTATCCGGGTAGGCAAACAAAACTATCCGTTTATGTATTTTCGATCATTTTTATCTTCTTCATGCATTATTTCTCTAATATATACTTCTTTTGTTCTTGTTTGCTCAACTTTCTTTATAGGGCCAATATTATTTATGCAGAAGTGGATTGCAACGGACCAGGTTCAAAAACTTCGAAGCGTGTTAAATGGGAAAAGAAACTCAGTCTCGATGAGATAAATAGTCTTACAGGCCCCAATTACATTGACAGTGATGGTTGGATTGGAGGACAACCCTTGGCAATAGATGCCTAAACTCTGTCTCCATCTGAATTAAATTGTTAGGTTTCATAGATCCTTTTATGTTTTAGGTATTTTCATTATATATAGGGGTTTAAGATAGAGAGCCAAGTTCTATTGGTGATGATACCATAGATTTGGATTTAGTGCTATCGTTGGGTTAGTGATGATATAATTAAAAATGGATTTATTGATTGAAATATATAAATAAATTTGGGTCAATGTAGTCATTTACCAACCATTAGTATTAGTATTTGGTTTCATGCAGCAACGTGAACCGAGTTCATCCCAATCTTCTTTTTCTTATTTCGTCAGATACTCCCTCAAACTTCTCAATAATATTGACACAATGAAAATGTGCCTTGGCTTAGCCCCCATTGTACCTAGCTATTTGTTTATATCTATAAGTTTTGAATCTTAAAATGAATCGCCCCATTAACAAAGGGCAAAACATTTATTTTGTCGAACCTATAAAGTCTCCGATATAATATGACTATACTACACTTATAAAAAATTTGACCCTGCAAATTTGTTTTTAATTAAGAAGATGAATTCTATTTATCACCAAATTTTAATTATCATAGAAATATAATTGACGAAACCTAGCATGTCCATCATTTGGCATCAAGGTGGGGATATGATGATAGATCTGCTCTTGAATTTTGAAAGTATATACATCATTTTTCATATTGACCAATTCTTTGTCTACCTTAGCACCCATTAATGTGAAAGTAAAAAATATTATTTTAATCGTAAATAAATTCTTGAAAATCCCTAGATTCATATGTTTGAGAAGTAAACAGATCGAACAATTCCACAAGCATAAGATTAATATTTAATGTAACATCACCATTGCAATAGTAGAATGTTGGAGGCTCAAATTTTATTTTATAGTGCAATAATATTCACTTATTTATTTGAACAATATGCACTTCTTTAAATTCTGGTTTCATTCTCATTTTCATGTACTTAGAACCACCTTATGAAGAACATGCAATAATAACTTGCTTTTAAAATCCAACAAGTTATTAAGATTGTTCAGCAACTTAATTCATTTTTGATAATTTTTAAAAAAATAGATTTTTTTACAAATATTAGAATATTTAACTCTCTTTTAGTAATTTTTCCCTTTTTATGTAAAAGTATAAAAGTAATTTTACTTTGTAGTCATACCACAATTTTAGGCCCTGTTTGGTATTCTGCGAAAGACAAGAAACGCAAAACTTTGCATTTTTTGTCTTTCGCATTTCTTGTCTTTTGTGGTGTTTGTGATTGCAATGCTTGATAAACCCTTCATAAAATCATGGTAAAAGCTTGCAATTGCTTGGTTTCACATTAAATGCAAAAATTAAAAAAACAAAACAAAAAAAAAAAAATGTAAAAAACTTTTTAAGAAGTTTTTAAACCAATTCAATAATCTAACACCTCAAAATTGCATTTTCCAAGAAAAATAATTTTCCTTGAGCATCACATAGGCCCTCCAATTTATATTTATATTTATTTTCATATTTTTTTAGGAAGAACATAGCATCCTTTAGTAACTAAGGCTGCTTAAGAGTTATAACAATTGAAATAAAAGATGATGTAAAAAAAAAAAACCAAGAATAGATGAGTGATGAAATTTGAATCAATTGGGTTATTAGAAATAAATTGTGGATTGGTGTGAAGAAAGATGTAGGAACCAAAAATATTTGATCCTAAGGATTAGAAAAGGAAATAGTCTGACCCGATCCAAACTCAATTACCCAAGTGGTTCAAACATACTTCAAGTCTGATCCATACCCCAATCAGTTCAACTAAACAGGATCCGACCCTTTACAATCATAACACAAGGTGGACCAGCCTCCATCGGGGCATAAAGTCATTCCTTCAACAAACAAACAAAAAAGAAAAAAATACCAAAAACTGAGGGAAGCCCATCCAATAAATGGTTGTAAATGGCTTGAAATAGACCCATTAGGGATGACCCTGTTTAAACCCATTTGGAGCTGGATTCGATGGGTCAACCCAACTCTTTTACAAGTTACAATCCTAATACATCATCTTGCGGTACCCATACCACCAGTGCTGTCATGAAGCAGGTAGAGCCAGCTTTAGTTTCTATTTTTATTTAAAATTTTCAAACGTAATCTCCAGAGATGCCCACTCTAAGTGTTTTAAAAGGAAAGGCACCAAAGGCTTCCATTATGGGATAACCTCATCTCTATAATCACATTATAATTTATATTCATAACCTTCTTTAGAAAAACCATCTCATCATTCTATTTTTCGCTCCTTTAAATTAGTTATTATTAGTAATTCCTTAAAATTAGAATAATTCCATTAACTCCATTAAGTAATTTGGCCTCCTTACCCAATTTTTTTTTTTTTTTAATCTAAATTAACTATTAAACTGAAATCTTTTTCTTGGGGGTTTAGAGTTCTTCACAACATGCAGACTTTCCAACTATTTATATTCATTTCCATTGCTTTGTTTTCATGCTTTGAAGAATTGAGATTAGTCATTGCAGCTTCACCTCCCATTTCAAAGACAATATATGTCACTCCCTCAGGTAGAGGAGATTTCACCAAAATTCAAGAAGCCATCGATAAAGGAGTCCCCGAAAATAATACAAAGTGGATCAAAATCTACCTAGTAGCCGCAATTTATTGGTAAAATATATATTATTAATCGATCATCTTTTTTTTTTTTTTTTTTTTTTTGAAGAGTAGTATAAGAAATTTTATAAAGTTGATTTAATTAAATTAATTGTGTTTTATCGATGCAGGGAAACAGTAATCATCCCCAAAACCAAGCCATATATCATCTTAGAAGGACAGAGTAGAACCGGGACAGTGATAAATTGTAATACTAGTGTGAATTTATGGAATGGTACTATCAATGTGGAGGCAGACAATTTTGTGGCTAAACGAATTACTTTCAAGGTTAAGGAATTAAGATATTCTTTAATTGTTCCTTCTGATTTTTATTTTTTTTTTTTGCTATATTAATTGCAATACTTGGATTAATTAGAACAAGAGAAAATACGTAACTTTGCGTATACTAGCTCATAATTAATTGTTTTTCTATCTTATTATTGATATATTTTTATATAATCATCGGGATACATGCTTTATTCTACTGTTCGATTTCAATGTTTTAACACTCAAGATTTGGCCATTGACTCATGGAAAAACACCTAAACTGACTATTAAAACTAAGGGTGCAACTTGGTCCAGTTAAAGCTGAGAATCGAACCAAATCGAGGGCTTTGGATTGATTTGGTTCCAGGTTAACAAAATAGAGAACTGACCAATTTGGTTTGGTTTGTGGTTCATGCCTTGAATAGAACCGAACCAAACCGAGACCCAAATCCATATATTAATAAAATTATAAATAAATATTATTAATCTATTTAATAAATTATACCTATTTTTTTTATGAATAAATCAAGTATTTTATATGGATAGATTAATGACATTTTTTGGACGGATGGATTATTGACTTTGTTTGATTGATGGAAAAGCTATTGACTTTTTTTTTAATGGATATATTAATGATTTTTTTTTTTATTATTGATGGATAGATTAATGACTCATTATAAGTGATTTCACATTCACATTTATTTATTTTTATTAGGCTTTTATGATATTGGCAACCCTTAGAACCGAGCCTAACCGACCTTAGCTCGGTTCAAGTCGATTTGGTTTTATGGTAATTTGGTTCGATTCCAATTCTCATTTAATGGAATCGACCTAGATCAGTTCGATCTTGATTTGGCCTCAAACCCAACCAAGCTTCACCCCTAGTTAAAACAATTGAAATCCAATTATCAAACTTAAAAGAAAGTGATTTCTTTTGAATAATATCATATTCACTTTTTCCTATATTTCCCTCATTCTCAAACTGTACATATTTTATTTTTAGCTCAACTTTGTGATTAACTAATTTGTATAAACTCATCACTGACTTGTGCTTCCACAGAATTCATTTAATCAAAATAACATACAAAAGCCTGCAGTTGCTGCTGTGATACAAGGAGATAAGAATTCCTTTTATAATTGTGCTTTCGTCGGCCTCCAAGATACACTCTATGATGCACTCGGCCGCCATTTTTTCTACAATTGTTACATTGAAGGATTTGTTGACTTCATCATGGGAAATGGGCAGTCAGTTTATCAGGTAGAGAATAAAATTTGTTTATATTTCATTTTGGGGTGCTATTTGCAGATTTTAAAAAAAATTTACGATAAAAAATTGTATCCAATTCCATGAAAATATGAATACTTTTATCCATTTTTTCGTAATTGTTTTTATATGTTTTATACTCGATTATGATTATTTTGTACCGAATTGGAAATTTCTGGACTAGCAATGTGAATTGAGTGTTAAGGCGGGCACTCGTGGTGGATATATAACAGCTCAACATCGAAACAGCGAGGATGAACCTACTGGTTTTGTGTTTAAAATGTGCAATGTGATTGGAACTGGTCCATCCTATCTTGGTAGAGCATGGGGACCATATTCAAGGGTCATATTTTACAAGTCACTTCTTACAGGAATCGTCCATCCTTTGGGATGGAGTGCGTGGGATTATCAAGGCCAAGAGTAAGATTTACTACAACTGCAAAATTTTCCCCTCAAATATTTGCATGAATGATTCAATTATTTATTCCAACATATTTAAATTCGCCTACTAGGCCAAATAATTTCTTCTTTTTTTTTTTTTCAGGAAAAATATATTTTATGCAGAAGTGGGTTGCACTGGAGCTGGTTCAAACACTTCGAAGCGCGTTAATTGGGAAAGGAAACTCAGTTGGGCTGAAATCAAACACTTTATAGGGTCATCGTTCATCAACCATGATGGTTGGATTGAAAACCAACCTGTAGAATAACTGACTGAAATCGATCAGCATTTACATTTATTTAGTTTGTGTTATGGATCCAGTATTTTAGAAATCTTCCTCTGCATGATTTTGGATAATCCAAGGGCTTGGGGGGTTTTTTTTTTTTTCCTACCATTATATGACAATTCCTAAAACAATTGAAGACTTTAAATAAAATTCTTATTAGTTAATAATTCATGTTTAATTAGAATTGAATCAATTTGGTCCAATAGACTTGATACATTGGAGAGAACCATCCATTTTTATTTTTACAATGAATAATGATTTTCTAATGTCCCCCCTCTGAGATACACTCCCATTCCCCCCCCCCCCGATGTGACATCTGGAAATGTGCAGTTGTGTATCCCAAGGAAAGGATCTATGGTTCTAGTCCATGCCACATCAGGGAGCATTGGGGCATGTCACGGCCCTTTTACAATATATATTTGTTACAACATTTTTTACATTGCTTCAATGCCATCCATTTTACATGATCCAATAGACATATAGATCAAACTTGCAACAAAATATTCAAAATTATGAATCTTTCATTCTCCATTTACTATTTGTTGTCACTAATCGTTAAGATTGATCAAAAATTACATCTGGATCTTAGAAATATTGAATATATCATTCTCCATTCACAATCATCGAAATTGATCACAATCCCATTGAAAAATTTAGATAAGTTATCTTTGATACTCATGAAACCTTTGTGAAGTTTTACAAGTTAGTGCCATCTAGAATAAGTCCTTCCCAAAAATATATATTTATGGTGAAGGTTTAGGAATTTAATATATTTTTCCTTTTTTGAAAGAAAAGAACATTTCTAACCACATTTCAAACTTAAACAGAACCAAAACACAAAAGATATACAAAAAGCCTAGCAGGCACCATACCATGCCATGCACTTGAGGTTCAATTCATCTTATGCTGCTATCACTAAAACAAAACAAGCCTAGGATAGTCCTTGCACGGTTTCTCCATGGGCAGACCGGCTTGCCTGGAATTGAAGGTTATATTGTCTCTGTAGATCTTTAAACCTTTCTAAAAGTTCCTGGAACGTTGGTCGGCGCTGTGACTCACTGTTTTGTCAGATTACAAATTAAAACCATAAGATCAGATTAATGGGCTGAAATAGGTGTTCACCAAGAAATACATGTGTTCCTTTCACTTACATCAGGATAATCATACAAAAAAAACACCTAAATTATCAATACTTTAATCTTACGTAGAAAATCGAGCTCTGCACAATGATCCTAGCCATCTAATTTTTAAACATTCCTTGAATATTCTAATTTAATGTTTCTACCGTTTTAAAAGAATGTGATAAATCTAGAATTCGGTGAAATATGCAGGGGTGGGTTCAACTCACTGAAATATCCAAGTATATCTCATATGTTATAGATATAGTATTTATTATGATTTCTATTTCCCTAAGATCATTCAATCAGATAATAAGATCAGATTCTAGCTTAAATCATGGGTGGTATGAAGAGAAAATTCATAATGATTTAAGTTATTAGCAGAGATAAGCACCTGTGCCAGCAGCTCTCAATTATCGACACCCACTGTGGGTCTAAATCATTTGGGATCTCTAGCCGTTGGTTCATAAAACCTACAGCTCCAATCACCTAAGGAATCCAACACAAATTGTTAACATATATTTCATGTTTCACACAATGCAAATGCCTATGATATAAAATCTTTTCCGGCCATTGTTGTCAAATGCAACCGCGTATGCACATATGATATTTTGGGGAATAAAGTCGCATATGCCAAGAAGGCATATGCGATGAAGTCATCATTATGTCATGGCATACATAAATGTATGTGATGGTATATTTGTCCAATGGTCAAAATTTATATTTGAGCAAACACTTACAATTCATTTTATAAATACCTATCATCATCACTTCCACAATCTTACAACACTCTTAATATGTTTTTATTCTCATTTTTAAATCAATTCTACTCCCGTTTTAGCTCCCTTCAAAAAAAAAACTTTTTTTTTAGTTTTGGCAATCTAACTACATTCTCTGTCTTTTACTCCTTAAATCATCTACATCAAGCTTAAGAAGAAGATTCAAGATTCAAGAAGTAAGATTGAAAGATTTTTTGTAACAACGAAGAATTAAAAGTTTACTTTATTTTTCTAACTCTTATGAATTTTTTTTGAATTTTTTTTTATTTTTCAAACTTGGTAAACCTACAAATACAATGAATCATAATGTAACTGAAAATAAAATACTATAATATTTTTTTTCTAAAAGTAGTATAATAATTGTAGATTTTTCTATTTTTAATTAACTTTTTTCCCAATTTAAAAAAAAAATACAAAAAAATAAAAATTGGATAATATGCAACTGCATAGGCTGTTGTGTGATTGCATATAAACAACATTTCCTGCTAATTTTAGACTTTTAGCATATGCTTCATAAAATCAGGAGTGAGACACAGTGTTTGAACATTTGTGCTGAAAAAACTACAAATATTAAATAGGGATACCATGTTGTGTAAGAGAAAACCTTTATTTGTTAACCACCACAATCAACTTATGTAACTAAGGTGGATTGAGTGTTATTGAATGGAGGGAATTTCTTCCATTATAATAAGTATAAAGAGATAACTAACTACGTAAACTATGATCTACCAAAGAGAAGGATACCTGCATTGAATTGAGATTATCCCAAGGAATTTTCTCAGTGACAAGTTCCCATAGTATTACTCCATAGCTGTATACATCAGACCTAATGTTTCCACATAGCAAGAGAAAAGTGTTTGGTGAATTATGAGGTTCTACCAAGAAAAGGAGAACTTAAATCAACCCCCCCAACCCAACAAAAAAAAAAAAAAAATTTGAACAAAGTATTAGAACCTACTTCTCATCTGAAGGCTCGTTGCGAAGAACTTCTGGAGCCATCCATTGTGGCTAAACAGGAAAACAATTTAGTGGTTAACAGTAGGAAGATTTGGATCATGATCACCAATCAATATCCCGAAGATATCAAAGAGAGGTGAAAGAATGCAACTTAAGACACGGGCAACATTATATACCGTTCCTCTCCCAGTCTTTGTTGTTAGGAACGTCTCATGTTTGAGACGTGAGAGACCAAAGTCACCAACCTGATGAAACAAAAGAAAGATGATTTCGTCTCTTGAAATAAGAAAAAAAGGAAATTACGAATGGACAATGTTTAATAGAAAGAAAGCCACACCTTCACAGTCCATTTTTTGTCAACTAGCAAATTTGAAGATTTCAAATCACGATGAATGATTGGTGGGTTGCAATGATGAAGATAAGTCATGCCCCGAGCCTGTAGAAAGGTTAAAAACAAGGAAGTACATAATCCATGTCTGTAAGAGAAGAATTTTGTCCTATATAATACAGTATTTATAACATGCCTTTTTTTAAGATTGTAAAAAGAGTGATTCTATTGCTGCACCAAATTTTGCTAAGAGCACCCCATTCATATGAAATCACCAAGGAATTAGCACAGATCTTGGGATGTTCTTAGTAAAAGTTGGTGTGGCAATAGATGTTCTCTTGTAAAAATAGGAAAGCACATGCAGAGGTTCAGAGCCTCACAATTAAAATCCAATACCCAAAGATGGTACATGAGTCATTTTGTATAATGTTGGATTGGGTGCCAGATTACATAGCACGCACCGAGAATCATCATGATAAGTTCATAATAATACTATTATAATTTACTATATAATACCTTATTTGTGTGATAAGTACTAGCATACAATCTTTATAAGTATTATTATCTTTTTTCTTTAATGAAATGACATTTTCTCATAAATAAATTCAGTCATACTTACAATATCTAAAGCCATGTGAACACGTCGTCTCCAATCTAATCTAGTTGTGTTCCGTTGAAGTAAACGAAACAAACTTCCACTGTTTTAAAAAGGAAGTAAGCCCATTAAGTACCAATAAAAAGTAAGCCCAACAAGTACAATAATAGAAAAAATATATCAAACCAACCAATTTAATCAAATACGAATTATGCGAGACATTTTCGGAAAACTATATCATCTTTTACATGCAAAATACTTGAAAACATGACTTGGATCTCTCCCTGTTGTGAAATTTTCAGAAAGATAAGTGGAGAACGAACCGTGGAAGGAACTCCGTAACAATGCAAAGACGTGGTGGTGAAGTGACTGCCCCCATAAAGAGTATCACATTTGGATGTCGTACTCTCTTCATAAGTGACACCTTCATAAACAACCATTATTTTCAGATTAAATTCCCAATTTTAAAGGAAAAGAGCAAATAAAATTTTCGCATATGCTCCATATCTTGACAAGATTTCACCGTGATATATTTTAGGAGCAAAATGTTCTTTGTATCACTTCAAACTTATTCTTGAAAGGAGAACTCAAGAACCAGTAGCAATTTCTTATCAATTGACATTTCTAACTACATCAGAAACCAATTTATTAAACATGGTTTCAATAACTATGTGACTCTTGGCTTGGAAAATCACCTCTTGTCTAAAGGAAAGTATCACATCATCTGAATAATCTTGATTAGAAAATACTTTGACCGCAACATCCTGCAAAGAAGCAGACATTGTTTAATGACATGAAGCCCAATTCTTATACATCTTACAATGATAACTACAGAAAGATGCCAACCCACAACAATGGCATCACATAGAGATACAAAGATATAAAACTGACAGATACGGATAAAGGGAATTGAATACCATGACTTCTCATAATTTTTTCTGGATTCATATATTATGATGATTACTCCTAGAAAGTTACAAAAAGGTATCTTTCAAAAAAACAAGTCACAAAAAGGAAAAGCAAGAGAACATACCGAGCCATACCACAGACCATGATACACAGTCCCACATGACCCTGCCATTCAAAAACAAAATATCATAAATAAGAAGAGTATCTCAGGATAGAGAAGCATAATAAAAAAGACAAGTTATGAACGAGGAACCATTGAGTCATTAGGAGACATATATATAGGAGCATTGCCTTGCCTAAATTTCCAGCTAGTAATATAGAACCATTAGACAGAAATAGATGGAAGACTTACAATTTATTGTTGTATTCTGTACTATATGGTATTTTCTTCCTTGTCTAAGTTTATTCATTAGTGGTGAAAAACAAGAAAGAAAAAAAATTATTGTTAGATGTCCTTGAGTTCATTATGCTTCCTTGAAATGGGAAATCAGAAATTCTAGTGAAAATGAAAAGCAAATAATGTCTAGAACAATCAAAATGCAGAGAATTCCATTTAAGGGCTTCACAGGGAAATAATATTCTCTTATTAAGAGCTGATTTGAGTTATCAGCAAACTTGTGGTGAACTTAATATGTTTACTTAAAGGTCGGGAAATAAATGCAAAAGTGACAATTCCACCATCTACTGTGTCTTTTACAAAGGTTAAGAAGATGAGGATATTTATGAAAATGAACGAAACAGGCATTTACTCTACTACCATATAAAGGTCATGGAAAAGGTCTCACCTTGCCCAATCTGTTCTCCAATTGTCAAGTCTTCCCACAAGATTTCATAGTCTAAACAGTCGGTTTCCACATCAACTTTAGTTATAGCATTACTACTGCTACTTCCATTACTGCTCACACTACTTGTGCTGTTAGCATTACATGAGGAGGACCAAGACCCGGAAGCTTCATTGTTGCCGGGTCTTCCGGGTCGGTTACTTTCTCCCATATGAACTTTTGGCTTTGCACCAGAGTTGGAACTTCTATGAGGACCCAAGTTATTTTCTTGATCATAATTCGACCAGGGCCACCCAAAATGTGTGGGCCCCTCCCGTTCGCTACCTTTCCACGGCCATGATAACCCCTTCTTGCTAATCCATGCCTCTGCCTTTGAAGTTATGACTCTGTGGATCCCAGTCCTCCCTTCGCCCTCATCACGAGAATCTCTTATGGTATTTTCCTTAGCAAATACACCAAAGGAAGTGGGGAGTATGTCTCCTCTAGGTGTGCTAGCTCCACTCGAGTTAGCGTCCTCCCTATGATCAAAGAGAACGACATCTGAGAAACCATGATCAGAATACTGGCTATCTCCGCTCCCACTTTCACGTTCCATATTGTTCTCACTGGCACGTATTCTCGACTTGACTTTGTTCGTCACCTTAGAAGCCTGTTTCGGTGTTTCTAACAATCAAAGGAGGCTACACTAAAAGAATTGTAAAATACTATCTTCCCGTGGGCATAGGTGTCTCTGAGAAGAAAAACTCACCAGATTTGATATTTTTGATGCGATCACGTCTTGCAGAGGTTGCTGAGGAATAAGACCAAATTTCGGTGTGGGACCACCTCTAGGCCGACTATAGCTTGAATCCTGCATTTCTCTAAAGGGACGCGAATCACTCGATACGCAAATGATCCCAATCAAACTACCATCATCATCGTAGAATGGGGTGTTGATTGCAACAACTACAAACCGCTCTCCCGACTTATTTTTGACAGGTAACTGCCCAGTCCAATTACCCTCCATTCGTATCCGTTGTATTATAGAATCTGTTACATCGAAGCCACAAGCATCTGTAAGGAGCTCAGAAGCATCCTGAC